>NC_056741.1:587326848-587329348 GCF_019279795.1 Protopterus annectens
AAAAAGATGAGAATGAAGTAAGCTGTCTTTCAGGGTAGGTGTGTATGTATGCACAGGGTAGCATTATTAGTGTGGCATTACATTTTTGATTTGTATAATAGCTATCAGGAAAGAGACAGGTTTTCAGTCATGTGGAGTGTGCTTGTGTGCATTTTGAGAAGCAAATTCAGTAGTTAGTTTGATTTCATTTATTCGAAATAGTTTGACAGAGGAAGGTAAAGAAGAAATCACTGAGAAAAAGTGTTATTTACCAAGTTTGTTGCTTAGGGCAATGGCATTTTATTTTGTTTAGCAGTTTTAGGGCTTTGTTTTTCTTATTTTATTACATCTTAGTAGCAGTGCTGGTTTGCAGGGTATATCGTGCTTATGGTGAAAGAATTAGCAAATAGATTTGTTTTGCTTGAAATAGATAATGGGTAGAATAGTCTATCTATCTATCTATCTATCTATCTATCTATCTATCTATCTATCTATCTAGCTATCTATCTATCTTTGTATGGGTCTCCTTCTAAAGCCCAACTCTCAGACGACCAACTTTCAAAAAGCCGAGATGAAAATCACAAAAGTTCAGAAACCCGAACGTCGACCGTTTACTAGGGTAAGTAAACAGTTGACCAACATGCCCTGTTCTAAACTGTAGTGCAATCCCGGAGTTGATGTATTTAGTCGGGGGAGTGTGGGGGGCACAGCCTCCCATCTAGGTGAGTTCCGTTTACAGTTGACCACGTATTTACTTACACTGGATTCAAAACGAAGTTCAGGTTTCTGAACTTTCTTGATTTTTGTCTCTGAGAGTCATAATTTAGAAGTAGACCCATATATATATATATATATATATATATATATATATATATATATATATATATATAGAGAGAGAGAGAGAGAGAGAGGGCACAGACAAAAGTGATACTTGTGAAAAACAAAACTACTGGCTGAGAATCGTAATATATCAGGAAAAAAGAACCATGCAAGATAGACAAGTTCAACTGAGACTTCAGAGTTATCAAAAAATTATAACTTGTTTAAAAATTAAAACTTCTTTATTGAAAAACAAATACATGAGAGCTTTCACCCTTAAATGAGCTTCATCAGATCTAACTTCATTTTACATGACACGCAATATTCATCTGCTTTAGCACAGTGACCATTGTCGATTCAGTCGAGCTGGGGTCATAAATGTATGTCACAGGCTGTTCATTCAAGCTACGCTATGATAAGTCTCATCTTTCATACCTGTTCTGCATATCTACTCCTATTGGCAGCTAATAGGTTATAGTTTATGTGTTTTATTCCTATCCTATGTGGCTAGTGCCCGATTGATACAAACACTTTATATAACTCTTGTCCCTGGCTATGTATAACTGTTAGTATATCATTGCAACTTTGATGTGATAAGTAGATGCATGTTTACTGGGGAAGCAAATACTAAAAAATATGTGACAACCAGTCAAATTAAAATCCTAAAGTATTATACTGTAGTAATCATAACTGTAGCTAGTCAAGATAATCTAGTTGATCTTATGACTGGGAGCACCTACCTTATATCCTTTATGTCAGAAGCATACTACCCTTTCCATGACATGATGAATTTAACTTTCTAGTGATACATTAATTGTAAGTGTGTTCAGAGAGACAAAAAAGGGCTATGTATATGCTAGGCCTAAGATAAACTGTAGCATTCTATGACAGTGAACCAAACAGGGTTAAATGAGAAAAGAGAGAGTTGACTTCTATTTCAGTTTGTTCCATCTAAATGTTGTCAAAACAGGTACATTATAAGAGGTTGTCAGTATCGTGTCATAAGTCCTAGTTGCCACAGCAGTAATCCCTAAAATAAAAGCAAAGTATAGTTCTCACCATGGGAATAAGTGAGCCTCCAGTAAGTGCATCTTGTACTAGTGCCTGTTGCAAAAAAAACTTTGCTGCTATGTCTAGGGATAGTGGAAGAATATGCAACGGTACGGACTGTCTAGCCTTGGTAGTATACTGAATTTACTTGATTATTAAGTATAAGCAAGATATCAATCCATCTATAACTGAAATAAGTAGAAAATAATTCACAGATTGTTAATATAGTACAAAAAAATATTAGGTATAATATAAAGATAGGTTCACTGCCAATAATCTTACTTACTAAAACAGTGTAGATGTTACAGGTTGTGAACTAACATAAGCTGAGTCTATGATGGGAGGGATATCACAAATGTGTGAATCTTTGTTGAAGCTAGGGCTAATTAATAGGAAGTGATGAATCTAACCAGGACAGGAAAGCAGCATTGCCTCAGGCCATATAAACTGAAGCTAAGGAAGTTGATTACATAAACCTAGAGATATGATTATGGTAATGGGACTATGCTAGCATAAAGTAAAAGGCACATTTTGGCCTTGAGAGACATCATAATCAGTTCACCGCTATTACCTGGTCTGCAAAGCTATGGAGAGGATCATTATGGAACTCATAAACAAAGACATTAGGGACCTACAGACATTGGATCCTACC
>NC_056741.1:587334348-587521346 GCF_019279795.1 Protopterus annectens
GTCTTTATGATGTCATTCTAAAGGGATACACAATTTGTCATCTTGGGAGGACATGGTTAACAGATCATGTTGCTTTGCCAAGGATGGTCTGCACCTCTCCCCTCTAGGCTTTCAAATACTGGATAAAACTATATCCACCTCATAGTACTATTTTTTTAGGTAATGCCAACTTGACAAACCTACCGACGTAGCAAAATCAACTCAACTGAACCTCAAGGTGTTACTGCTCAATGCCAGGAGCCTAAGTACACTCCCTCCAAGCCCTCCTCACACTCAAGAATAAAGACATCTGTGCAGTTACTGAGACATGGTTTAAAGAGGCAGAGAGTACCCTGGCAGTGCAAGGTTTCATTGCCTTCCTCACTTTTAGATCAATAACTGCACAGACAAGGGATAAAGGTGGAGATGTCTCAATATATGTCAATAACAAGCATACCTCTAGTGTGTTCAGACAGGATGACATGCTGGAGTTCCTTCACATGCAGACTCCCATAGACAAAATCAGGTGCCATATCCTAGCCAGCTATAGGTTACCCTCCATTTCCCAAGAAGCTCGCAATGCATACTTGGACCTACTGGAGACACTTACCATCCAACCTAACACCATACTCATGGGAGTCTTTAATTATCCCTTTATAGACTGGGAATCCTACATGGCCTCA
The DNA here is from genome assembly GCF_019279795.1 of Protopterus annectens. Lineage (NCBI taxonomy): Eukaryota > Metazoa > Chordata > Ceratodontiformes > Protopteridae > Protopterus > Protopterus annectens. The sequence continues at coordinate 587,335,011 of NC_056741.1, forward strand.
AATCTACAGGCACAGAGATTCCTGCACTTCATAAATACAGACATTCTTGACCAGGTAGTGAATACCCCCACTAGAGGTGCCAACATATTGAATCTTGTTCTTACAAATATGGGAGGACATTGCACCCCTCCCAACCCCACCCCCAGTGTCTCGTCCTCCCTGGTAATGTCTGACCATAAAGTTGTCTCCTTCAAAATCAAACTCAGCTCTGTAATCCCAATAAAACCAGTAACAGTTAGTAACTGTTCTAAGGCAAATTACCTTTTATTAAGTGATGGTTTGTCAAAATTCAGTGCCTTCCAAATCCCGAGAACACACTAGCCTATGCTGAATTGTTCTCAAAAGTTTGTACAACCATGTCTATGTCTGCAGAGAGGCTACTATCTCTACCAGTAGTAAGCCCAGGACTAGTCTCAGAAACAAACTGCCTGGGTGGCATCCCTAATTAAACAGGATATACAACACAAGAAAAAATTATGACAAAAATTATTAAGGATAATTCCCATAAAGGTAAAAACTCTCTCATCAAACTAAATAAGCACCTAGGATGCCTCTAGAACAGTCTAAAGTACAACCTATCAGGAACTCTGGAATCATTATTTAATTATTGGTTTAAAACAGGCTTTGTGCCATGTGAATGGAGGACTGTGATGGTCATTGCCCTTCATAAGGGAGGACCTTCAATAGATCCTGTAAATCACAGACCCATTAGTCTGACTAGCCTTATTTGCAAAGCAATGGAAAGAATTATCATGGAAATTTTCTAACAAGGATATAAGAGACCTCAAGACACTGGATCCATTCCAGTGTGGTTTTCGTCAAAGGAGGGTCACGCTTACTGAATCTGGTGGACTTCTTTGAAAAGGTCACTAAGGCAATGGATGAGGAAGAAGTGGTGCATACTGCCTACCTAGATCTGGCCTAAGCATTTGATACAATACCCCACTCGAGCATTGTCAACAAACTTATGGAACTAGGTATAAACCTCTTTATAACACATTGGATAGATAACTGGCTCACTGACAGGACCCAGAAGGTTAGAATCAGTGAGGCCACCTCCATAAAGAGGTTGGTCACTAGTAGAGTCCCCCAGGACTTTGTGCTGGGCCCACTTGTCTTTGGCATCTACTTCTCGGATGTCAAAGCCAATGTCAAAGGCCTCTGGCTAACCAAATTCACAGATGATTGCAAACTGGGAACAGTCACTGAATCCCCAAGATGAGATCACCTTTCAAAAAGGTCTGACACAGACAGACCCTTTGTGTCAAAGCCATGGCTTAAAACTCAATACCAAGAAATGCATTATACTACCTCTTGGGAAGTCAGTCACCCTGGGAAACTACATTGTCAATAAAATACCCCTAAAAATTGATTCACCAGTCAGAGTTCTGTGAACTAATGTAGATAGTAACCTAGCCTTTGACCAACATGTGTCCAAGGTAGTAAGAAAATCCTACTATGTTGCTGAACTTATAAACAAGGGCATGGCATCTAAGTCCAGAGAGGCATCATGCCACTGTACTCAGCCCTCATCAGACTCATCATAGAGTATAATGTTCCCTTTGGTATGTACCTTGCCATATACATTCAGTAACTAGGACATCCACAAAGGTTTCTTATAAAAAGAACAGAGGGAGTAAACACAGTGTCCTACACCAGCTGCCTCAATGTCCTGAGTCTTTACTCTGTATCATAATGAATTTGTGGATCACATTTGGGTTGCATGGCTAGGCTTATAAGGGCCATAGTGGTCATTAGCCTAGTATAGATACATGAACCTGTGTTGTCTACACCCAAACCACCACATCTCTGTATATAATAACTGCAAGATCAATAACCTTTAGAGGTAAGGGGAAAACATCCTTACCACCATGGTTCCATGATCTTACTGTTAATATTGTCTGTTCTGCCATGTAAATGGGAGTCAATTAAATATAATGAACTAATCACATGGATGGCACAGTGGTTGCCTCACAGTGCTTCATTCTTTAGCAATAATCTACAACTGGGTGTGACTGTTATGAGATTTACTCATGGTTGGTGTGGTTTGATTACTTGGGTAAAGCCTGAGTGATCCAACAAAGCCAACCATAAGTAAATCCCGTGATACCAACATCCAGATGTGGTTTATTGCAATTATACAATGACATTATTTAAAGAAAAAAGTCTAACCTTTTATAAATAATGTCACTGTATAAAAGGACTTTAGTACTCTACTGCTAACTACTGGTGGTCTGGGGCATCCAAAATATGTACTGCACATGCTCTGTTTGCACATGCAAATGGCTGCAGAGTATGTTGCTGTTTCTGCCTTCCCAACCCCCAGTGCAGATTTTTGCAGAATGTCAAGCTGCTTTATTTTTTTGGTGTGTTTGTTCTTCACAAAAAATGTAGTTTTTTGGCAAATAATTGAGGAATTAAGTCACTAAATGCTAAATGACATTTTCATTTTAGATTTAGAAGTTGTGAGGCATGTCATGAAGCTGATTGTTGGGGCACTCCCAGCTTGGAAATATGTGAGTTGTTTTCTTTCTTGTTTAATATATTGTATTATTGTGTTCCAAAGAGCAGTTTACGATGTTATGCAAGTTTTTTTTATTTTATTTTATTGTTTGAATTCTTTGTTTAGCAGCACTGGAAAAGGAACTTAATGAGCTTCTTCTCTTGGGGAATGTGCATCACTCCGGCAATACTGAGATACAGAAATCTCCATTGAATATGAGGAAAAATAGTATTATTCTGCAAAACTGCTGACAGTTGACTGGAATGGTAACTGGCAGTATAATCAATTGTATTGACAATAGCCATACTGTTCCCAGTTTTGCAGAACATCCCTGACTCATCTTGTATTAAGTTATGCTTTTTGTACAACATGGTACAGATGCCATTACAGAACATATTCCAATAGAAAATTACTGGCTGCTGAATTGTTCTAAGTATGCTAACTGTGAAATCAATAACCTTAAGAAGGCTAGGGAGTCTTTTGTGCAGAGTACTTCCTTTCTGTGTCTGCATGGGTTTTTACAAGATGCTCTCGTTTCCTCTCACATCCCAAAAGCATGTCATAGGTGAAATGATAATCCTGTAAATTGTTCATAGAAGTGTATGCTTGTGTGTATGTGTGTGTGTGTGTGTGTGTGTGTGTGTGTGTGTGTGTGTGTGTGTGTGTGTGTGTGTGTGTGTGTGTGTGTGTGTGTCTGTGTGTGTGTATGTGGATCCCTGAGTTTGTGTATACAGGTATCACTGTGTGTGAGGGTACTTAGACAGTGTATGAGCTGGTCCTTGAGTGACTAACTATTAAGTAACTGCAAGTGACTGTGTGTTTGTGTGTGTGTGTGTGTGTGTGTGTGTGTGTGTGTGTGTGTGTGTGTGTGTGTGCGTGTGTGTGCGTGTGTGCGTGTGTGTGTGTGCGTGTGTGTGCGTGTGTGTGCGTGTGTGCGTGTGTGTGTGTGTGTGTGTGTGTGTTCGTGCGCATGTGTGTGTGTGTGTGTGTCTGGTTTCCACTCAGATGCCTTTGAACCTTGAGGGGGGAAATGTTTCATGTGATGTGTTTGCTCAGTCTGTACGAATTTAGAACAGACCATCAAATACTGTTTGCTCAGTCTGTACGAATTTAGAACAGACCATCAAATACTGTCATGCTTCAGAAATATAGAAAAGCATTAACTAACATCTGAATGACTGGATCAGTCATCATGCTTGACATTCTGTATAATGCAGGATCATAGAATCATAGGTGAATACTAGGTTAAAAACCTTAAAAGGCTTTTGTAAGCCTATCCATGCTTCCTAGAAATAATAGATAGGTAGTAGTTCCTTAGGCTTTGTGGGGGGTATATAAACTTAGGCATGGGTGGAGAAGCATTTAGAAGCTTACTCTCTCTAATAAAGACATAAGTACCAGACCTTGCGTAAATTTATGATTCCCCATCCACTGATCCAAGTTCACTTGAATATGTTCAGGGAAGAACTTTGCTTCATATGGATGGGATGCTTGTTCCAGAGAATGGATATCCTCTGAGACTCATACGTGTCTCTCCAGCATATCCTATTTATGTTGAAGCAAGGTTTAGGCCCCTGGATCATATGTTTCTGATGATATTTGTTTTGTGGATGTGCAACAAGCCCATTAAGGCTGGATCAGGGGATACTTTGTAGGTCAGGCATAGTTTGCCTCTCAGCAGCCTTAGGAGACTAAGTATAAGGACAGGGATTTGAGGTGTTTCACATAGGAGTTTTCTAAACCACATATTCTTTTTGTGATAAACCTCTGTGTATGCTTCAGTTATTGCATATGCCTGGCCAGGTACATGGCAAAAAGGGCAGTGTACTCAGTGAGTGGTCTTATAAGGGCAGAGTACAAGTAACGATGACATCCTTGGACCTGGATGCCATACCCTTGCTTATAAGTTGCACAAAACAAAATTATTTAATTACTAAATTAGACATGTGATGGTCAAAGGCCAAGTTACTGTCTGCATGCATTCCCAAATCCCTGAGTAGTGGGTCTACTCTTAGGGGTGTATTATCAGTGTAATAATTTGCTGGGGTGGATGCCTTACCGAAAGATACAGTTATGCATTTCTTGGCATTGAGTTTAAGATGGTGACTCCAGCGCCATTTTTTAATCTGTGCTAGGCCTTCTTGGAGGTTATTTGTGTCTTGGGGAGATTCAATGACTGCAACTAATTGTCAATCCTCTGTTAACTTGGTGAGACAGAGGCCTATAAAATTTGCCTTGACTTCAGTGAAGTAGATGACAAACAGAAGTGGCCCAAGCACTGAGCCCTGAGTCACTACACTAGTGACCAGCCATTTTGTAGAGGTAGACTCCTTATCCTAACATCTAGTGTCCTGTCTGTGAGCCAATTGGCTATTCAGCAGGTGAAATACCCAATTCAGTGAGCTTTGTTTGCGATACATGAATGGGGTATTGTGTGGAACACTTTGGCCAAGTTAAGGTAGGGAGTGTGCACCATTTTGCCTGTGTCTATTGCTTTAGTGACAAAGAAGTCCACCAGTTTTAATAGACATGACCTGTCCTTGGTTAAAGCAAACTGAGCTGGATTTAGTGCCTGTAGGTGTTCTATGTTGTCATTTAACATAGCCATGATTATTCTATCCATGGTTTTTCATATTAGACTAGTCAGGCTTATGGATTGATAGTTTCCTGGGACTGTGGATATCCTTCCCTTGTGCAGTGGGATAAATGTTGCAGTCCTTCATTCACTTGTCATGAAGCCTGTTTGGAGATTGGTTAAAGAGTGAGCCTAGTGGGCCCCATAGTTTATGTTTCATGCTATTAAAGAGGCACCCTGAGATATTATCAGTGCCCATTGATGAAGTGTTCTTGGCCTTAGAGAGTGTCTTGAGGACTTGTTCTCTAGTGATAGCTGGGGGAATTGTGTCTGTAAGAATTTCCTGAAGGGTGTCTGGGATTGGAGAGAGGGATAAAATTGGAACTAAATTTATCTGCCAGTAGATGATTTGCTATATCTTCTGGCTCAGCACGTGTGGCCACATTTACAATTAATTTAGTACATTGTTGTGTATTATCTTTGAGGTTGTGGACATAGCTGAACAAAGTTTTGTGATTGCCCTTAGCCTGGGAGGCTATTTTTATCTTAAATTTGGATTTGGTAGACTTGATAAGCCCTCTGAGTTGCTTCCTTAGATTGCTGAGAGAGTTTTTACCTTGCCAGACATTGTTTAGAAGATTTGGCTTTGTATAGCAGAGACCTCAGTACTCTTGGAACTGGCTATTGCTGGGGTTTTAAACTGATCACCTTTTTATAACCTAACTCCAAAACTCTTTTACTAAACATTTATCAGTACTTTTCCATTTAAAAAAGGAGAAATTCTGCCTCCTCTATTGAGGGGTTTACTGAAACTGGAAGCAACATCACTGAATAAGGAGTGGTTAGGCATCATGCTGTAGCATCAGTATAAGAGAACACAAGGGCACATTTCGAAAAAAGTACCTCTATGTGGGCAGTTTTATATTGGAATTCATCCTTTTACACTGCCCCCCTTCTCCTAGAAGTCCATGACCACTAAATCAGTTTTTAGCAATTAATAAATGCCACCTACAGGAAAAATGGTGATAAGGACATATTACTTTTGTCTGATTAGAAAAAGAATTTGTAGATATGTGGAAACAATTACACAGGCTCTTCTTTGCCATGCCCTTATTTCCTATCTCATATATAAGACAAGCTGCTTCTGAATCCCAGTGAAAACCAGCAGAAATAGGGAGTGCTCTAATAACAGACTAATATTTGTGGTCTAGAGTGTCTTTAAGCCAAATATGCATTCTTTCCATTAGGTATGTGGCAGTAGATTTAAACTAAACCTGAGAAGCATGATAAACAATCTTATACATGTTTTAACAAGTCATGATTCTCACCAGAGTAGTGTATAAAAGTGATTTAAGTATGGAAATAGTTGTAAACAGAACTGATGCTTTAAGTAAATAGATAACTTTTTGTATTCGGCAGAGAGGATTCCCACTTGGGTCACTAAACAGAATCAAATACACAATTAAAGAGTGTATAAAACACATGATTTAACTCTACCAAACCACAGAAGATGGCCTCTAATACAAATGGAATGGTTGCCTGAACATCAATTCTGGGTGTTATGGTGTTATAAGAAAGAATTGCTGTGGACTGTTCTGATGGGATATGGACATCTTCATATGAACAAATCCAGAAGGGAGATCCTTAAAAAGACAGCATCAGTAAATTATGGACATTGATTCCTGTTTCATACTGATACAGAAAGGAATTATAGGATTGTTTTGGAAGTAATTTTTGTCCTGTTTGTGGACTGCTCTGAGCATCTTCTTGCAAATGAATCTGGGGGAGAGACTCAAAAGAGACCTAGAGAGGAAGAAGATGGCATGTGGTAAATCAATAGTATTAACATTTAAACAGTAGGGATAGCTAAGGAAGTATCCATTGACCAGGGGACTCCAGTTAATCCAGAATAATGCACGAAGTACCAGTGCTTTAAGATCAAGCAACTAAAAACCTCAGTTTATCAGCCTAGATATTTGGGCTAATTGATCATTTAAATGAACATTGAGTTCCATGCTGAGAACAATTATGGAGAAAGATGGCAAAAATTGAGATCAGTTAATACTAAATCTCCTTGGAGTTTAGTCCTTTGGGGTTTTTATATGGCAGACAACCTCATGTACTGTTAGGTGTTGTCAGAAAAATTTGGGAAGAAGAAAAATCCCATTAAAAAGTATCATAGAACACTATACCACAAGATAGGCTGAAAGAGGTGATACTCATTGCACAGGAACACATTGAAAGAAACCAGGGCACACAAGCCAGGAAATTCAAAGCTGGAGGGTAGTGGTAAATTTTGGTCCCCTCATCAGGAAACAGATTTTTGGCTACGTGGCTGAGTCCATTTAAAGTAGTGGAACAATTAAATGATGTAAACAGGTTTGTAAGAGAAAACCAGAACAAATATTAACATTCTGAAGCCATGAAAATAAGAACAAACCTCTAGTTAGTTTAGCAAAAGTGATTAACTGGTGAGGAACTGACCTCTATGCCTGCAGGTCAAGTAGATGGCATACCAACTAAGCCACAGAAACAAGAGATAAAGGATTCGCTGTTAAGAAACAAACACTATTTTCAGAACTACCTGACAGAGCAGGCCTAATTATACACCATATTGAGACTATCCATAAGCCTTGAAGAACAGTAGATTCAGAGGAAAAAGGCCTTGGAATGTTTGTTCAAGAGGAAGTGCAAAAAGATTGGGGGGGTGAGAGAAATCAAAAAGTGAATGTAACAGTCCCATAGTGTTAGTTCCAAAGCCTGATGGAACAGTTAGGTTCTATAACAATTTAGGACTCTGAACAACATTTTGAAATTTTACAGCTATCTAATGCAGGGGTTTATGAAACCATAGAAAGCCTGGAGAATGCAAGATTCTTGACCACATTAGACCTAAAAAGTGATACTAGCTGATCCCTGTAATAACTAAAGCCAAAGGTAATATTTTTTAGCATGACAGGGCCTATTTTGTTTGTACCCTTGGAATCTTTCGAAGATTAATGAACAGAGTCTTAAAACCTCATGACAAATATGCTTTCTCTTACAGAGACAGAGTAATAATAAAGTCAGAGGACTGTGGCTTCTGGTTCTGCAATGAAACATTGATTTCCTGAAAGCCGACAAGCCAAAAGGATGAAAAAAAAAATAGCCAAAATACAGCAGGATGAAAAAAATCAATTTCAAATTTTTTTTCCAGAAGGCAAGCTCCCTGCACCCCCTGAACTTATATATACCAACTCCACAGCTGCATCAACTCAAAATAAGGGAGAAATCTCCTTAAACAAGCAACTCATTGCTGGTACACACTTAAAAACTGCATCAGCAATGATTTCCCATGGGAAATAGCAATCAGTGTTATGCCTGTCATCTTTTTATATATGCTGAGTTCTGATGCTCAACCAAATCCACGTCAAGCAACTGTTGGGAAACCAGGCTTTCCATCTAGCTAAGGTACAGGTTGTACTAGATTCCCTGAGACAAGCCAGATTAACTGTGAATGTCTTCAAGAGTAAGTTAAGAATGACAAATGTGAAATATTTAGGTCATGTGGTAGTTGAAGTATTAGGCCTGAGAAAGAAAAAAAACTGAAAGCTGGGAGAAACTGGCCTATTCTTGACACCAAGAAGCAAGTGAGGGCATTCTTGGAGTTAACTGGGTACAATAAAATTCGTACCCCATTTTATGTCAGTAGTCTGCCCCTTACAGATTTGACCAAAGGAGAGATTTCCTTTAAAGTGAAATGGACACTATAGGCAGACAGTGTTTTTAATCAGTTGAAGAAAAAAGAGTGTTCAGAGCCTGTATTAGCCTCTCCAGATTTAAATAGGCTTTTCATGGTATATATTGAGAAATCAGAGATTGGAAACAAAATTAAACTATGTAGATTGATATTTTCCTTGCAGCCTTTTAAATTCATAGTGAAACAGAGACTGGGCTTAGCCCACCATAATGTTGACGGCCTGACTAGGGTTCACAGCCTGTCTGTTGGGCCGGGTGGGGGTCATTGTAGCATAGTGTGGTGATTTTCACCAGAAAGTTGCATAACTTAATGTAAATAACTTAAATAACTGTAAGCAGAACTGTTGTTTTAATAACATATATACTTTTTTTGTCTTAGGCAGAGAGGATTCCTGTATGGATAATAGAACCAGGTATGTAACTAAATGGTGTATAATACAGAGAGCTGTAGCCTTATAAACACAGAGAGAATTTAGCTTCTCATAGAGTGGGGATAGTTGCATAGAACCTCTCTTATGAAAGTTATGCTACTGTAAAGATGACCCTTTGTGGACTGTTATGAGAAGATGTGGACATCTTCCTGTGATGGAATCCAGAGAAGACAACCTCTATGTGTGCCGTGGACTTTGATTCCTGTTTTTTTTTCCCATTGCAAAAAGGAATTATTGGACTGCTTTGGAATTAAGTTTTGCCCTGTTTGTAGGGGACGTGGGACTTTTGAAAAAAATCAAGAAAAATATCTTGCCTGTTTTGTTCAGAAAATTATTTTAGTACACCTGGTTGTGTAAGAGTATAAGAGAGTCTGTACTGCTGTTGTTTGTTTTATCAGGAAATAAAAACTTCACACTGATGATAATGTTGGACTTTTGTTGCCAGAATTTATTGAACCATCCCTGTAAAGATATTCAAGAACTTAATAATTTCTGAATCAGAATCCTTTACATCACCTTCTTGTATCACAGAAATCATCTGCTCATTTATGCCGTTCTTGTAATATGGCATGAGTGCAATTGTACTTAAAAACCTTATAAACATAATACCATATTGTTAAATCAGTTTATCATGTGTACAATATATCTCATTATGTTATTAGTAAGCTGAGGTGCACTTAGAAAAGGAGTTTTCATCGATTATACATCTAGTTGGTCTGAACTGGCAGCATGAGAAATAAACAACTGATAACATTTGAACACTATAAAAATACCTCTGAGTACCTCTAAAACCATTAAGAGTTAAGAGTTGTTTGAAAAAAAAACAAAACCTATGAGTACCTCTAAAACCCTAACAGTTAAGAGTTCTTTGAACAAAAAACAAAGTTTCTTAAGGGATGTTACATTCTTATGTAATGGAGGCTATGCCAAAAGACAAGAATCCCTACTTAAAGCACAGACATTGTGAACTTATAAAAACAGATGTACTATTTTAAAATATGTTTTGTATTTCATTTCAAAATGTTCAACAATAAGATTTTAAAATATCTAATTCTAATATCTTTTCTTCAGGTTAAACGTTCTTCTGTTTGCGCATCAGAAATCTTATACTTGTGCTCAATCTCATTATACAAAACATCTAGGGAAGGAGTGAACTGGGAAATGGCTATTGTCTTAGCCTATCATACTTCATATTTACATAAATTTATCACATTTAAGATACAGTAGAGAGTCAATTATCTAAACTAATTGGGACCTAGGGTAGTTCGGATAATCAAACTGTTAATCTAGCATATAATTGAACCATATAAAAAACTTCTAAAAAATTTTTGATGAACTTTGAACAAGAAAAATAAAACAAATTTACTGTAAATACAAAATGGTACATTATATTATTGTAGTACTAGCTCAAAAAACATTTACAAGCAAATGTATATAATGTTTACATATTCAGACGTTATAATTTTTCCTACCCAAAAATTTGGAAGGCTGCGTTCAGATAATTGACATTTCAGATAATCAATATTCGAATAATCAACTCTCTGCTGTAGTGAAATTGAAAACAAAGAGTGCAGAGTGTTTCGTTTTAGGGGTTCACTAGACACAGTTCTTGGTTAAAACTTTCTTTCTGCTTTGAAATCTATTCAAAGAATTTTTATAATGTTCATCCCAAACAAAGATTTCTGTCTGATAAGTTCTCATCTGGACAACGCTCCTCTTCAAAGTCAGTTATACATTTAGAGGAAAACACATTTCCAGTCAGGCAATGCATTTTAAGCCATTACTTTCAGACAGTATTAATTAATAAAACAAGGTCTGGAAACATACAATTACAGACTACATTCATAGATGTTACAATAAAATCCTGAGCCCTGTAACACCACAGAACCTCCCCATGACAGTGTTTCAAAAATCAAAGTAATGGAGTTTGCTTGTTTACTAAAATAAAGCTTAAAGCAGTAACTCATACCTTGAAAACCAACATTAATCACCTCAACAAGTTATATTTAAAAAATAAGACATACATACAGTCTGGCCACTCACAGCCTTCTCTTTGTATACTGTCATAAAACAAGACAAAAAAAGTATGTTTATTAAAACAAAGTGAACTGCTGTAAATAAGGCATAAGCAACAGGATACTGATCCAACTTTAGTCCTTCTAGAAATTACTGTACTATACTATCATGGTTTCTACACAGATCCAAGCAATGTAATTAGATTTTATGCTTAAATTCAAATATAGAGCCCTGAAAATTATAACTGGACCTTAGGATATCTTGTCATAGTAAAGAAGAAATCTATCAAAACTGTATGACTGTGAAACAAAATAATGTACTCATCTAATAGTCAGAAAATAAATCTATCCTGGAAAACCTACACAAAACATTGAAGGTAAAGTAAAGGCAGTAGAGCTGTTATCTACTCCAAATGGTTGCCTGAAGAATCTGAATAACTCCACTCCAAGGTTATCTTATACTTCCTGAATTGCAGGTTCAACACACCAGTCTGTAGGGCAGCGCTTGTTGTTGTCCTTCAACAGAGTAAAATCAAAAATACCTATGAGTGTTAGGCTGCACAACCTAAACATCTAAAACTGTAATGACAATGAAGAGGAAATATTATTCCATTTCATGCTTGTGTTTCAGTTCACTGCTCATTTCTAATTTTCATTAGATAGTTTTCTTGTTTGCACTCCATCTTCACTGTAGATATGGGTAATTCCAAAGTTACCACTGGAAGATTAAGGTCTCTTGTGGCTATGATTCCTTTTCTTCTGGGCATGTTTCCTAATTCCAAGTTTGAATTTGTCACAATTCTACATTCTTGCAGCTAATGGCCTGTATGCTACAGTTACCCACCATGAATTATAAGGATTCTATTCTAGTCTGAAGGCCATAAAGTCAGTCTTCCCTTCCCTTTTCGCATTATCACTTTCACTGATCTCTCCTACACACAATGAACGTAAGCTGCATCCACACAAACTTCCATTCTTTCTCCAATTCATTTTATATACTCTGAATCCAATTATTTCTACATCCCAGTTCCTATTTAGTACTGCTCATGGATCTTTTATGCCTGTAATATCTTTGCCTCATTATAGTAGTGTAGCTCGAAGCTGACTCTTTCTACCTCTGTTTCTCTTATTGACATCATCCTGCACTCACTACTTCTATCATTATCTCCTTCACTGCTTCCTCTTCTGTTATTCTCACTTTCTAATCCATGCGCTGTACTCTTGTTTCAGTTCATTCTCTAATCTAGCTTTGAGAATATCCTTCTTAGCTATACTTTAATACAGGTAGTCACTGGTTAAAATCTTGTATCCTACTATGTAGCCCATCAGTCACTTACTTTATAACTGAGTTGAAAGCACAAGTCGTTAAGCAAGTGAGTGATTTTAGTAATTCTCATTTTCCAGCCTACTTTCATGTGACAATGGTAATACAGCTAGAAAACCTACAGTACTGCAAATATCCTCCAAAACATCTTCAGTCCTGTTATTTTACTTTGAAAGTGACTACATTAGCAGCAATGTCTTGCTTTTTTATACACACAATCACTTAATGTTTATTCTACTACTTTCTGACTGATTTCAACAGTGTTTGATTTTCTTTGCCCTTTGGCTCATCAAAATGATCTCATTCCAGTTCAGCACTCCTTGATGTGGTATCTCTCAACACAAATGCATCAAATGAAGTATCAACAGTCTCTTCTACCCCTTTCCTTTCACTTTTGTCCTGCATTACTAATTACTCCTCATTTTTATTTCTCATTTGTACCCTTAACTTTCCTATGCTCTTCACTAAGGAAGTTCTCACCTCCCACTGTCATCATGACAAATTCTCCTGTCTATCAGTCCTAGCAAAAGCACTGTCTTTTTTAACAGTGCCCCTCCCTCTAATGATACCATAAGCCATAGTTTAGTTGTGTTATCTTCCTGTGCCTTATTCTAGAGTCCCTATCCTTCTGTTTAAATTTTATATTCACTTCCATTTATTTTTATCTGCTTGTCTAGCCTGCAGCGGTCCTTTACTCCCTATCCTTTATGACATTCTCTGTTTCTTATAGACATCAAATGTAACTTTAACCCCAGAGAGTCCTTCTCTGTACCCTGGTGTACCTCTACTGTTCTTGTAATCTTCTTCAGACTGAGACCAGCTCCATTTATCTACCCCATTGTATCTCATTATTCCTTACAAATAATTTAATCTTTAAGTAAGATAATTTATTATTTATTTATTTTCAGTTTGATTACCGGGGAAGTCCACTGGGCCACGAAGTACCCATTTTCAGTGGAGGCCCGGGGAGAAAAGCTCCAAAGGCAGTACAATCAAGATTACAATGCATGAGATAAAATACAATAGAAATGTACAAACAGTCAGGGAGATACATAGTAAGTAATTATACATAGTAAGAAGTAAGTAAACATAGTAAGAACAGTGGAAACAGCAATTTTGTTTTTTCTCTAGGTACTAACATAATTAGCAATATTTACATCCTTACAGTCAATTGAGTCAGCTAAATCTATTAGGTGAATTTAGAAATTAAATCAGAGAGCAGATTGGTGCAGGAGTAGAGAGGAGCTTAGTGTAGAAAATCCCTTGGGTTTATATAGGGTGAAAGCAAAAACATTTCCATTTGGAAGATAGGTGTAAGAAGAGTTGGGTCTTCAAGAATTCCGTGTTAGGTATAGTCCTAAGTGAAGGAGGGAGAGAGTTCCATTTTCTACCTAGAGAGAAGGATAGAAGTAGCTGGCCAGCGGGATGTTTAGGTTCTGTGAATAGAGATTAGGTTTTGGTGTTCAGATCTCAATGACCGGTTAGGGATGTAAGGGGGAAGGATGCTGGATAAGGCTGGGCATTTTTCTGGGTAAAATATTAATTTGTGAGCGGTCGTTAGTTGAAGATAGTCAAGGTGGTTAGGGAGTTCTAACCAGTTCAGAGAATGTAGGGTAAGGCAGTGGTGAGTTGAGTTTTTGGAATTGGCGAATTTAGAGATCTTATTATAGCAAGCTTCAAGTTTAGAGGTGAGGGAAGCAGACAGATTAGTTAGAAGAGGGGCACCATATAGTAGAGAGGGAAGGAGGTAGGTGATTGCTAAGGTGTGCCTAGAGGAGTTTGAAAGAAATTGATTATTCCTGTAGAGCATACCTAACTTTTGGTGGGTTTTTTTTATGTTTTGTTGTATGTGGAGCTTGAATTTGAGGTGTTCATCAATGGTAATGCCAAGGAGTTTAGCGGAAGGGACCACTTATATGGGAGTGTACATTTGGCTTAGGACATTGAAAGAGTTTTTGTCAAAGGAAGAAGCCTTGGTAGGGAGGAAAATTAGTATTTTAGATTTATTGGAGTTGAGGGAGAGATGGTTTTGGTGCATCCAGTTTTCTGTAGTGGAAAAAGCTATTTGCATTTTAGACAGAAGTTCAGAAAGGTTGGGGGCGGCACAAACTAAGGTAGAGTTGTCAGCGTATTGGATGACTGTAGTGTGAGGGAGGACAGTGTGAAGGTTATTTATGAAGATGTTGAAAAGTATGGGACCGAGGATGGATCCCTGAGGGATGCCAGTAGGCGTAGGTAAGAAGGAAGAGGTAGAGTCCTTCCATCTGACAGCCTGAGATCTATCAGAAAGGTAACTGGAGAACCAGGAAAGAGTATTAGGGGAGAGATTAAGGTTGGTGAGATGAGAGAGAAGGTGTGTATGGGAGATGGTGTCAAAGGCTTTAGAAAGATCTAGCAGAACAGTGGATAGAAGAAGTCCAGAATCTCGGGCTTGATTAACAGTTTCTAAGAAGGAGAGTAGGGCAGTTATGGTGCTGTGGCCGGGACGGAAACCATGTTGTGTGGGTGTAAGTAACTGGTTCTGAGTTAAGTAGGGTAAAAGTTGGTGGTGGACACATTTTTCCAGAATTTTAGATATTGGAGAGAGTAGGGCTATGGGGTGGAAGTTAGAAATGGAGGTATTTTTACCTCCTTTGTGCAGTGGTAGAATGTAGGCTGAACGCCAAAGTTTGGGTATGTATGACTCTTTTAAGGATCGGTTGATCAGGATACTAATTGGGAGAGCAATACCTTCGGCTGCGCATTTGAGGAAGGAGGGGGGAATATTGTCAGGGGCATTAGAGCATGGCTTTAGTTTGGATAAGAGCTTTTTTATGAACATCGTGGAAACTGGTTTGAGCTGGAACATATAGGGACAGTTATTAAGGATGATGGAAAGAGAGTTTAGGAAGTTGAGTGGATTATTGTCAGGAAATGTTTTGGTTAGCTTAACTATAGAATCTGTAAAGAAAGTGTTGAAGTGAAAGCTCAGTTCCTTGTCAGTTAAACTAGGGTCAGGGCAGGGGTTATTTCTTGACCCAGGATGGAGAAGAGAGTTAACAGATTTCCAGAATTGTTTTGGGTTTTTATTATTATTGGATTGAAGTTTATTGTAGTATTTTTTTTTGTCCAAGGAGACTAATTTTTTTACTTGGTTGCGGAGTTGGGTATATTGGAGCAAGGCAGAAGACAGTTTACTTTTCTGAAAAAGCTTCCAGGATTTGTCTCTGAGATGCATGGTATGTTTAGTCTCTTTGGTCAGCCAAGGAGCAGAATTGGCTTTGATTCATTTGTTTCTTAGGGGGGTGAGGGAGCTAAGAGTATTTAGGAAGATAGAGTTAAAATGCTCTACAGTGTTGTCAAGGGAGAGAGTGTTAAGGATTTGCCAGGTGATTTGTTTGAAAATGTTAGAGAAAATTGTGGGGTTGAAGTTGCTAAGGTTACGAGTTTGACTGTAATGATGTTGGAATTGTGAGGGGTGTGCTGAGCGATGAATGAAGGCAGGGAGATGGTCACTAAAGGAGTCAGGGATACTGCCAGAGGAGAGATTTTGTTTGGATGGGAGACTAAAATCCAATCTATGATGGACCCTGGGGGGGTGGTTTTTGTTAGGTCGGGTTGTGGAATGGATTACTTGGGAGAAGTTGAAAAGGTTAATGGCTAGGGAGGGGGAAGGTGTGTTGATTTTGTTCCAGTCAATGTTGACATCACCTAGAATAAAGGTTTCATATTTTATTTCAGATGAGGCCCAATGGAGAATATTCTCAAGGGTGGAGATATTATCGCCTGGGTAGATGTATAAGGAAATGAAGCAGATATTTTTATGTTTATTGAGTCGGAGGAGACTTGCTGTTATTTCTGTATGTTTGAATTGTGGGGTTGGGATATGAAGGGGGATTATGGAGAGAAGGTTAGAGTAGATTAGGGCAGAGCCACCACCTTTTTTATTTAATCGGTCACTCCTGAGGATGTTGAAACCTGGGGTAGGATTTCAGAATCAGAAATATGAGGTTTTAGCCAAGTTTCGGAGATGGCTAAGATGTCAGGTTGGTTGTGATTGATCCAAGCATGAACATGGTGAAGTTTGTTGTTAAGGCTCTGGGCATTGATAGTGAAAACCTTAAGGGTGCTAAGAGAGGAAGTAGGAGAAGAAGGAGAAAGGGGAGAGGCTTATTTAAAGTAAGGGAGGAAGGGGAAGGCGGGAAGGAGTTGTTTGTACTGAGGCAGGGGCCAGGGTTAGGATGAATGTCTAAAGATAAGGCTAGGATATTACACAAGATAACTCTTTGCCTTTTAGGTTTGGATTGTAGGAAGTTGTTTAGGGTTAATGGAAATATATGAGAGAAACTTTTTGTAGAGGAGGAGAGTAGTTTGGGATGGAAAAGGTGCAGTAGGTTTGTTGGGATAAGGGAGGGGGAAATGGAGTAGAAGTGAGAGAGTAGAAGAGGTTGCGGGTGAGTGAAAGTGATAGTTTGAGTAGAAGGAAGGTATGGGGGAGTTTTTAAGGAGTACGAAGTAGCATGATAGAGAGGAATAAGCAAGATGAGAAGGGAGAAGGAGAGTCTGAAAGTAAAGAGGATTTAGGAGGGCATGTTTGGTATGGGTGGGGTATGGAAGGGAGAAATAAGAAAGGAAGTAGAAAGCAGTTGTGGGGAGAAGGTAAAGGAGTGGAAGGGAGATATGTATTATGGATAGGAGAGGGGAAGATTAAGTGTAGTGAGAAGAGGGAGGAGTAAGGGTGGGCGGGGAAATGAGAGGGGGGTTGAGATTGGATAATTGATGTAGGATTGAGGGAGTAGGAAAAAAATCTGAGATTGGTTGAAAGAAATGGAGGGAGGAGTAAGTGAGGGATAAATGTAGAGGTGCTGGGGTGGGTGGAATTTGGGGGCAGGGTAGGGGAGCAGAGTGAGCCCACAGGGCAAACAGAGCAGGAAGAGCCAGAGGAGGAGAAAGTGAGGAAGACAATCAGGAAAGAGTGAATAGTCAGAAGGTAAGTTTAGCAGAGATGTGAATAGGTAAGGTAAGTGTAGCAGAGATGTGAAATGGGTAGTGAGATATGCAGAGAAGTGGAGTAGAGGGTAGATGTAAAGGAGAAAGACAGTGGGAGAAGGAAGAGACTTCAGAGAAAGGATAGAGGAGGGCTGTATATAAAGCGAAGAGTGGATAGGAATCCTGGACAGTAGAAAGGGAGAGAGCAGAGGAAAAGATGTTAGAGGGCAGTATTAGGGGAGATGAGGAAGGAGAGGGAAAAGTAGTGGGGACAGCAGGAAGGTAGAGGAGCGTCACCTAGTGGTCAGTCAGTCTAAAGCTGTAGAGACCCCAGGGAGAGAATCAAGAAAAGAGAGGAAGGAGCTATTGAGGTTCAGGATAGGGGGTAAGAATTACGGGGAGAACTTAAAGCAGCAGAGAAGGGTGTTGACATTAAGGAGAGAACTAGGAGTGCAAGCAGCAAGAAAGAGGGGGTAGTAGCTGCTGGCTAGTCTGGCAGGGAAGTGTACTGCGACCTAGTAGAATCAACTTATAATTTGCAAAGTGATTCAGTAGTACACATACTTTCTTGAAATCCTTGTTGTAGGAAGAACTCAGGGAGCAATAAGGCCTTATAGTTTAGGATTAAGAGTTTGTTTTAGCCGGTTCTTAGCCAGAGTGTTCAGGAGGGTACTTTCAGGAGGTTAGGGCAGGGTAGGCAGGAGCCCAAGCTACAACATATAGGAAAAAGAAGAAAGATTATAAATAGCAGTGAAGGCATCAAAGGTACACAAGAAGACAGTTGTCAAGCATACATAAAGTAATTTTGAACAAATAAAAGCATATTGCAGCGAGAAAAAACAAAAAACATAGGTAACACTCTTACAGTATCATGCTGAAACAGCTAAACACAGGTAAATAACAGAGATACACAGTTCTTTGTGCACAGAGGAATTAAAAGTAGCATACAATTTAAATAAGCACACCTAGTTGAGTTGCAAGGCTTCAGGGAAACGCTGAGAAGCCAGGCAATATGAATACTGTAGGAATTCCAGCAGAACCAAGCACAACAAATACCTAGAACTACAGTTTGGGACAACAGCTGAGGATTCTGATTGAATAAAGCAAGTCCTAACAGTTAAATCACAGTGGTGAGCTTCATGATAGAAAACAAGCATTTACAGGCTATATTGGTTTGAATACTGTGCGACTAGCATGGATTTAGGTATAATAAAGCAATCCCCAAACAGTTAAAAACACAGCGAAGAACTACACAAACAAGTATTTACAGGCTACATTGGTTTGAATACAGTGCGACTAGCATGGATTCAGTTAAAATAAAGCAAGCCCTAAATAGTTAAGAACACAGCCAGGAGCTACACCTAGGAAACAAAGCGTTTAGGAGACATTACTTTAAGTACTGTGCGACTAGCACTGGGTTAGCTAAATAATAAAGCAAGCCCCAAACTGTTGCGGCACAGCCGATATGCTGCAGGTTGGAAACTAAGATTTGAGCTTTCTTTTTGTTGTTTCTTTTAAGCTTATACAGGTTACATAAGTTAGAAACCTCAGCAACTAGCACTGCTTAAGTTGACACTGTCAGTTATCACAGTTATACAGGTCGGAAAACAGCATAAGTTAGTTAGAATATATTCAGTAAAACAAAAACGACAACAAACAAACAAGTCCCTTGCAGATTAGATGCCAGTTTCGCGAGCAACGCGCTATCTATATGGCGTTTGCAACGGGAGAAACAAGTACATAAACTCACATTTAAAACAGCCGATAATGTACAATGTACAGTCCTGTGTTTCAAATAAGCAGAACAGATATTAAACTTACTACTTGGGTGCGGACACTGGAGCCAGGGTAGCACAGCAGCTGAGGGGTAGAATAGGGAAATAAAGATGGCGTCTATTTGGAAGCGGGAGCTATAAAGAGTAGGAGAGGAAGTGGGCGGAGAATGGGGGAAAGAGAGGGGGCGAGGGAGGGAGGGGAGGGGACAGAGAGAGCAGGTACAGGCCGGAAGTCGAGCGGGAAGAGCCAGAGGAGAAGAAAGTGAGGAAGACAATCAGGAAAAAGTGAATAGTCAGAAGGTAAGTTTAGCAGAGATGTGAATAGGTAAGGTAAGTGTAGCAGAGATGTGAAATGGGTAGTGAGATATGCAGAGAAGTGGAGTAGAGGTTAGATGTAAAGGAGAAAGACAGTGGGAGAAGGAAGAGACTTCAGAGAAGGGATATTGGAGGGCTGTATATAAAGCAAAGAGTGGATAGGAATCCGGGACAGTAGAGAGGGAGAGAGCAGATTAAAAGATGTTAGAGGGCAGTATTAGGGGAGATGAGGAAGGAGAGGGAAAAGTAGTGGGGACAGCAGGAAGGTAGAGGAGTGCCACCTAGTGGTCAGTCAGTCTAAAGCTGTAGAGACCCCAGGGAGAGAATCAAGAAAAGGGAGGAAGGAGCTATCGAGGTTCAGGATAGGGGGTAAGAATTACGGGGAGAACTTAAAGCAGCAGAGAAGGGGGTTGAAATTAAGGGGAGAACTAGGAGTGCAAGCAGCAAGGAAGAGGGGGTACTGGCTGCCGGCTAGTCTGGCAGGGAAGCATACTGCAACCTTGTAGAATCAACTTATAATTTGCAAAGTGATTCAGTAGTACACATACTTTCTTGAAATCCTTGTTTCTTGAAATCCTTGTTGTAGGAAGAACTCAGGGAGCAGTAAGGCCTTATAGTTTAGGATTAAGAGTTCGTTTTAGCCGGTTCTTAGCCAGAGTGTTCAGGAGGGTACTTTCAGGAGGTTAGGGCAGGGTAGGCAGGAGCCCAAGTTTCTTGAAATCCTTGTTGTAGGAAGAACTCAGGGAGCAGTAAGGCCTTGTAGTTTAGGATTAAGAGTTTGTTTTAGCCGGTTCTTAGCCAGAGTGTTCAGGCGGGTACTTTCAGGAGGTTAGGGCAGGGTAGGCAGGAGCCCAAGTTTCTTGAAATCCTTGTTGTAGGAAGAACTCAGGGAGCAGTAAGGCCTTATAGTTTAGGATTAAGAGTTCGTTTTAGCTGGTTCTTAGCCAGAGTGTTCAGGAGGGTACTTTCAGGATGTTAGTGCAGGGTAGGCAGGAGCCCAATTTTCTTGAAATCCTTGTTGTAGGAAGAACTCAGGGAGCAGTAAGGCCTTGTAGTTTAGGATTAAGAGTTCGTTTTAGCCGGTTCTTAGCCAGAGTGTTCAGGAGGATACTTTCAGGAGGTTAGGGCAGGGTAGGCAGGAGCCCAAGTTTCTTGAAATCCTTGTTGTAGGAAGAATTCAGGGAGCAGTAAGGCCTTATAGTTTAGGATTAAGAGTTCGTTTTAGCCGTTTCTTAGCCAGAGTGTTCAGGAGGATACTTTCAGGAGGTTAGGGCAGGGTAGGCAGGAGCCCAAGTTTCTTGAAATCCTTGATGTAGGAAGAACTCAGGGAGCAGTAAGGCCTTATAGTTTAGGATTAAGAGTTTGTTTTAGCTGGTTCTTAGCCAGAGTGTTCAGGAGAGTACTTTCAGGAGGTTAGGGCAGGGTAGGCAGGAGCCCAAGTACTTGGGTGCGGACGCTGGAGCCAGGGTAGCACAGCAGCTGAGGGGTAGAATAGGGAAATAAAGATAAGCTGTATGACCCTCACTTACCTGTTCAGCCACAAAGTTTTTTTTAATCTATAGAACAGCTGCTACACAACATCTATACCTCTTCCACTTTTCCTATTCCCTTTTATTACTTCACCCCATCATAGCCTTATTTCTTGCCTTACTGATGTTATTCCACACACTACACTTTTTTATCCTCTCTTCTCAATAGAAGAAACAGTTTTGCCTTTGCTTGTCCTTTTTTTTTTGATTTTTTTCAAATGGTTAATGTTGTTGTGTCTTTCGGCTTTTCCTGGTTAAGGGTTGCCACAGCGGAACTCCGGTCAGCTAATGATTGGCAGTAGATTTTTACATGCTGAGTTGCCGGCCCTGATGCACAACCTTCAACGAAGGTACACCCATTCATGCATGTCTCTACACAGAAGATGCTCTAGCTGAGAATCGAACAGGACAACGTCTTACTATGAGGCGACAAAAATGGTTAATACAATGTTATTAAGTCAGAAAGAACACCATAAAAAAATCATGTCATGGGGCAAGCAAGTATAGGATAGGGTGGAATTCAACATACAATAAATACAGTTTATTTAGTAATGCCTTAATGTAGTCAGCAGCATGAATAGCATATTGCTATTAATCAAATCATAAATAAGGTTAACTTAGTTACCATAGTGAAAAAAGTATATCTAGCTATACACACACACGGACACACACACACACACACACACACACACACACACACACACACACACACATATATATATATATATATATATATATATATATATATATATGTATATAGAGAGAGAGAGAGAGAGGGGGAGAGAGAGTTTCTTGACATTATATTGATGAGGCATGCTGTAGGTGGATTGGACACTCTAATTTGGCCCTAGGTGTGAGCACATGCATGTGTGTGCCTTCTGTGGAAGGTTGGGCGCCAGGCTGGCATCTCGGCACCGGAAAACTCCACTGCCAGTCATAAGCAGACAGGTGATCCGATGTGGTGACCCCTAACCGGGAAAAGCCGAAAGAAGAAGAAGAAGATACTGATGAGGCAATTTGTTGACATAAGGAAGAGCAGATACAGCTGATCAAAAGATCAGCAGATGGAACAGTACTAGCTTTTTCTGACTGAGATTGTGGTACTGTGGAGAGTGGGAAATTTGGCCCTTTCCTGACTGTAGTATGATATGTGTGTGTGTGTGTGTGTGTGTGTGTGTGTGTGTGTGTGTGTGTGTGTGTGTGTGTGTGTGTATGTATATTATTTTAATCAGTGAATTAAAAGCACAGCTCACACATAAAAAAGTCTGAAGTCATAAATGAATCCCCTTGCCTTAGAAAATTCCAGGTTTAGTATTCAAACGACAACAAATAACATTTATGTAGGGAATTATTTTTATCATTAACTAAATGCCTTCTGCACTGCTATGAATCAAAACTAAAAATAAACTATTTAAGTATGTTTTATGGCTCACTCAGTAGTAATGAATAGTATAGTACTGAAGTTCTTACCAGAGCCCAGATAGCTCATAATAATTACCTTGCTAAGATCCATTTATCTTAAAATTTAAATAACTCAGTCTTCAAAATGTAGTTATTTGTTAACAGCACCCTTGGCCTGAGTCACATGACCAAGGTTAAACACACACACACACACACACACACACACACACACACACACACACACACACACACACATACACATACACATGGATGGATAGAGACGTAGATAGATAGATGAATGGATGATACAATTTAGCATACCAGTCAACCAAGAGATTTTTGGGAGGTGGAAGAAAAGTGTATAACCCAGACAAAATCCATGTAGAACTGGAGCTAACATGCAGAAACCACACAACCAGTGACAGGGGTGGAACCTAATATCAGACCAACAAATTGCGATGCAAAGGTCTTACCACTGAACCTCCTTGCTAGTTCACATGAGATATGGTCACATTGTTTTCTGTGCACAGTCAGTTCAATATACTTATCCATATGTCTCTTGCCCAGGCCTTTCATGGATTTATTTACCAGTGATAGTTGAGTCATTAGCTTGTGCTTGTAGGATTACATTTTATTCCGTCATATAATATTAAAGATAATGTCTACCTTTCTCCAGTCATCTGGAGCCATGTCTTTTTTATGGGTCAGTGAACTAAATAGTGAAGGGGAAGACAATATGTGTCTGTAGTTTAACACCCTTTTATGTAACCAGATTGGTTTTATAGCCTTTAACATTTTCAGGGTCTTATGTTCTTTTGGCTTATTTATTATTGTTTATTTATATATATTTTCATAAATAGCTTTTTTCAGAGAGACTTGTTGACATTGACTAGATTTTTTTCTTAAGCCTGCCATTTCAGGAGTCTTTAGTTTATTTGTGCTGCCTGGAAACATACACTTCCATGGTCTAGGGGGTATAATTTTGGAGAAGTGGGTCTACATTCTGGATACTGGTATATATTTCCAAAAGGTTTACCTAAGAGCTGTTGATGGTCTCTTTTTCAGCTCGCCATTTATGAAAAATTTAATTTCAAAAATTGTGAACTGAAAAAAACAACAATAAAAAGAGGAAAAATATTTTTTTTCTTATTTTGCAGGTCCACATCCCATGGGGGGGGGGGTGAACCCCCAACCCCTTAAAGTTATACATTCCAACTCCATTGTTGCACTACAGTGGAGAAAATGGGATAAAAACAAAAAAACACAACACTGGATTGCACAATACAACACATTGTGGTGAAATCCATTGCCCTTGATAGTGACTTAGAACTCCACATAAATACTTCAGTGACCTAAATACCACGACAAGTTAAAGTTTCATTAGGAAATAGTGAAAAATGAAAACCTAAAATACTGACATGGAAAAAGTTGGTATGGGCATAAGATAGAAATGTCTTCTTTTTAACAAATACTTTAATGGATTATATGATAAAGTACAGTCTTGCATATGCAACATCCTGATAAAATTGAAGTGATAAATTAACATAAAAAATTATTTTGTGCATTGTAAAATTATTTTTGATCAGCGGTATGAGTTTTCTTAAAGATGTATAATTAATATTACACTTGGGTTGCTTATTGAAGTTTGCTGTATTGTGCCTGCTGTTGGTGCACTTCTAGTTTTTTTCCCTTTTTTACACAGTAGTGCAACAGTGGCATTGTTATGTTTAAGCTAGGGGGTATGGGGACAGAGACCCCACACAGGGAAATGTGTCCTGTTTTTTATTTTTTTTAGTTTTCTGGTTTAGATAAAATGAGTTTAGATAATTTGTGTTTGATAAATGTTGATTTTTTTAGGTGAAATGTCATGCACTCATATATTTATATATATGTGTGTGTGTGTGTGTGTGTGTGTGTGTGTGTGTGTGTGTGTGTGTGTGTGTGTGTGTGTGTGTGTGTGTGTGTTGGTGTTTGAGATACATGTAGATATATTTGTGGTATATAGCTGTGTGCATTTTTGTGTAATCTTAATCAAAACTCAGTTATAATTCTAACAAATAAACCTGTCTAAAAACAAATACTAATGATGATCAGCAGAAATTTAGACAGTTGAGAAATAACACAAAGAAAGCTATACTCTCAGATAAAAGAAACTTTTACTTAGAACTCCAGGAAACCCACCAAAATAAACCACATAAGTTTTGGGCAACCATTAACAAACTTCTTCACCCAGGTCATTCCATTACACCAACCCCACAGAGCACTGACCATGAGAATTCCAAGCAAACTGCCAATACCTTCAATATCTTTTTCACAGAAGCCATTCAAACTCTTGCCAATCAGCTATCACCTGACAGCTTAACTTTGCTAACCTCAAGTACTAGTCTACTCCCTCCATTTCACTTGCAACCAGTCCCAACATCATGCATTCTCACCCTTATCCAAAAACTTTAAACCAACTACCCCATCAGCTGACCAACTACCTGCTGAATATCTGCAAATAGCAGCCAAACCCATAGCCTATCCCATTTCCATCCTGATTAACAGAACCATAATTGAAGGCAACATCCCAACTATCTGGAAAATCTCTCATATTATCCCCCTACATAAAGGTGGTAATTCCAACAAATTGTCATACTATCACCCCATAGCCTTACTTTCTCCTCTGGCAAAAATAATGGAAAAATGCATCCATAGACAGCCCCTAGACCACCTTATCCAAAATAACTTGCTTTCTAAATGTCAACATGGATTTAGGCTATTCCACAGTACTACCACTACCCTCTTATCCTTTTCTGACTGCATTAATAAAAAACGTAACAACAATATGCTTTCCTCTGCACTCTTTATGACCTTTCAAAAGCATTCGATATGGTCAACCATCAGATACTTTTAAATATCCTCAAATCCCTTTTACTAGATGCACTGGCTATAAAATGGTTCCATTCTTACTTGGACAACAGACAGCAGGCTGTGCTATGGGATAATAATCTATCTAATCAAGAAAATTCTCCTGCACGTGGGAATCTGCACGGCAACAAGAAAAATATAGTTCAATAAAACAGGAGATAGCCAGCAGATAGATAGGATCCAATGAATAATTTTATTATAATAAAAGTAACATCATGTCAGACCGGTTTCGGCTGGCAAAAAATAGCACAACCTTTTTCAGTGATAAAGAAACAATAAAAAATGATGCTTATTTAAAGTAGCTAGCCTACTTCCTATTGGTGCAATTATAATTGCTCATTAAGCCCAGGTGTAAATAGCGCTCCCAAAATAGTAATCCATTTCTTCTCTTTGGTATCAAGCAAAGAGTGCCATCCTGTCTTATTAAATCTGTTGTCCATGATAATATCAATTACTGTGAATGAAAATGTGGCATTGGAATGTTTCAAACAATGTTTATACAAAGCATTGTTGTTTTTTTTGGTTCTAATATTACTCATGTGTTCTGAAATACAAAATCTTAAATGCCTGGAAGTCTGGCCCACATAAAACGCGCCACAATTACATGTTGCAAGATAAACAAGCCACTCGCTACTGCAATTTGCAAAAAATGCTATGTTATAAACTCTAGGACAATTTCTACTAGTGAACTCTTTGGTCTTTATTATCCTGTCACAGTTACTGCAATGTCCACAGGGGAAACATCCTACCACTCTTTCCCCGGTTAGTGTAGTTTGGACATAGGATCTATTATCAGTTTGATGTGTATGTTTATAATGATTGAAATGGGAAGCAAGGTTTCTCCCTTTTCGAAATGAGAACAAACAATTGTCAGATAATACACCTGATAACTCTGGAATATTAGACAAACTATTCCAATTGGTATTAATACTATGCATTAAAACATTGGTATTCCTGGCATAGGTAGTCACAAACCTGATTGGCTGTGTGACCCTGTTGTCCTTATTTTTGTATTTCAAGAACTCTTCCCTGGGGCGTGTATTAACCCAATTGCTTGCTTTAATAACATGTCCCATAGGATAACCTCTATCCCGGAACCTATTGATGAGATCAAGTCTGTCTTTTTCAAAATCCTCAGGCTGAGAACAAATTCTTCGAGAACGAATAAATTGTGATTTGGGTATATTTTTGGCAACATGCGGAGGATGAAAGCTGGAGGCGTGAAGGACAGTATTGTATTTCGGATATTTTCTGAATACTTGAGTAGCCAAAGTACCATCTTGCTGTCTAGTTATTAATACATCCATAAAGGTAATTGTTTCCACATGATAATTGATGGTAAATTGTAAACCCCATATGTTGTTATTGAGGTATGAAACAAATTCCATCAAGTATTCAGCGTCTGCCCTCCACACCATCCAGCAATCATCCAAATACCTCCTCCAAATATCAATTTCAGGGAGGTAAATATTATGGCTAACATCATATATGATATATTCTTCAATATAAGCCATAAAAAGGTCAGCATAAATAGGAGCAAAAGATGCTCCCATCGCCGTACCTTTCACTTGCCAAAAACATACATCCTCATAGAAAAATACATTCTGTATTAGAACCAATTCAGCCATACGGACTAGAAAATTGTTGAAATCATCATCATAAATGCAAGCAACATTAAGCCAATGGGCTAGGGCATCCAACCCCACATGATGTGGTATATTTGTATAAAGAGCACTTACATCCAGTGAACACATCAGCCAATCAGGTTCCAATTGAACATTTGAAATAATTTGTAAGAATTCAGTTGTATCCTGTAAACGTGAGCGTACATGTGTCAACAAAGGTTTCAGTTGTTTGGTCAAATATAAAGATAATGGTTCAGTTAGATATCCACGGCCAGAAACAATAGGTCTTCCTGGTGGATTGGTGGGGTGCTTGTGAATCTTAGGAAGAAAATAGATGTATTGATTTGTTGAATCAGAAATGGTTAACTGTTGTAGAGTGAAATCAGTAATGAGGCCAGTATCCCTAGCATGACAAAGAAATTCGTCAATATGTTGTTTGAATCTGTGTATAGGGCTGAGACACATTTTAACATAATATTTGTTATCTGATAACTGCCTCAAGGCCTCATTGTTATAGTCAGTCCAATTCAGAACAACAACTGCCCCACCTTTGTCGGCAGAAATAATAACCAAATCCTTATTTTGTGACAATTCATACACAGCTTGTTTTTCTTTTAAAGATAAATTGTTGGATTTGAACCGAAAATCCGAACCATGAAAATGTAAATCTTTGAGAACCATGTTTTGAAACAGTTGCACAGCAGGATTCATGGGAGGCATATATTTAGACTTATGATAAATAAATTTGTCCTCATCAGAAAAGCCATCATCAATACCAAACTGTAATTTAAGATTTAACACTCTACAAAAATCCAAAACATCCTGGACCAACCGGTCCTCAGAAACAACAAAACCAGGAATGAATGTAAGACCCTTGTTTAATATTGCAATGTGAGTGGAGGACAGAACGAAATCAGATAAATTCAAAACATTTGAGTTGTTATTACTTATTTCTGTGTCACCATTTGTAACAAGCCCTGAATATTCTGAACGTCTTTTATGTTTCCTACCCCCACGTTTATATTTCCCCCTAAAGGGAGGGAACCTTGGGTTCGCTTGGGGATTGGAGAATCCGATGCTGGCTGCATGTCACTGTCAGTGTGTGATGAAAACTCATCAGTAGAAGAACCATTGGTGTTTGATCTATTACGTAGTATGGACCTGGGTCGCTTCCTTTTTGGTGTCTTGACAGGGTGGGGATTGAAGTGAACATGTTTAGAGGGGACACTAAATGGATTGGCTCCCTGGTAATCATGTTCATCCCTTTTAAATTTCTTAATTTTTCTGGATTTCAACTGTACCTCCAGATTAGTTAAATCATTTGTTATTTTAGAAAAATATTTTTGAAAAAATACTTTCCCTTCATATTTTTGCACTTCATTGCTCAAATTAGTAACCGCATTGATTTCAGAATCAATGATTCTGTCGTAATATTTATCCAATGCCTCAACAAAAGACATTGTGGCTTGCTGTTGGATCATAGACCATTGGTTAGAGAGTTCCTCATCTGGTTGACCAACATGTGGTTGTATACGAATCCTTAAGCCCCTAGGCGTGATCCCTTTAGCCATATAGGCCTTAAAAAGTTTGGCATGCCAAACATTAGATCTTATTAACTTCAAATGCTTATATAAATTGTCAAATGCCAAACTGCAAAGTGTTTCAGGCCCTAGGGGATCATTAAAGTAGCTGACACTTGAACATACACCAAAGGCAGTCAAATCTGCTCTATCTGCAGATAATCCACTAACCAATTCAGAAAGATCCATGATAATATAAATAAAATTGGACAATAATGGCCAATACACAATTGCCACGTCAAAAAAAGGGAACAATAATAGCTTAAACTGAAAAGAAAAACTCTTTCAGTGCTACGTTCCCTAAGTTGAACAACCAGCAGCCAAAATGTAATTATTGAAGCTCAACCAACTAAAGAATAGATTTCTACATAATATATTAGAGTAATGAAGGCAAAATATGAGTCTCTGCCAAAATATTACACCCAGTATGTTAAAATAAACAGGAAGCCAATCACGTAATAAAAAGGCCACTTATGATGGTAGATATATCCACTGAGACTGACCACCATCAATAATATAGGTTGATATCAAACAACCCAACATACATAAGGAGAACTATATATTCCCAATAATAAGAAAAAATGAGCATGTAGGTAGTGTATACCCCACTAATGGTCATAAAATGAAAAATAGAAAATATCAAGTGATGAATTCCTGAATTATAGTGACCCAGCTCAAAATTGCTACAACCTTTCATACAAGTAATCAAAATATTCCACTCATATAAACAGGCCCCTACCTATGTCACTTCAAATACAAGAAGAAAAAGTCAGCTAGTAATGCAGAAAATACATCATAAGTTGAGTAAAAATAAATGTTGGCAATGTCACAGGGCAATTAGTGTTATAATGACACTGGATTATTATGATAATATGAACCTGAGGTAACTGAAAAAAATCAGTTGATGACATTAGCTATAATTCCAGTGCCACTAATTGCAAAGTATACCCTGGTGAAATGAACAATGGACTTGGAAAAAATATATATATACTTGCTTGGGGCCAATATTAGGAAGAGACATTCCACACACAAACTAAAGCCAAATACTGACAATTTAACAATAATGTCATAACTTTATATAAGATCGTAAATATAAAAAAGTTACAAGGGCCCAAAAGAAATCTTCCCTATATGCTTGTATATGCCCTTAACAACAGCTCCTATATTTGGAACTGAAATGAAACAATATATGGAGAAAGCATGAACAACCTAAGTTAGACTAATGCCTAGAGAATGTTAAATAGCAAAACACTAAAGGACTGTTGTACAAAAGATCATTAGTTATACATTACTAAACATATAGTAAAAAGCAATGTATTGATTGACAAAAACAATCAAAAAGAATGATTTGTAAATATATAAGTCCAATAAGCACTGTCCATAGACCATATATTGAATTGTTGTAAAACATATAAGTCAATGAAAATATTGCTGGGCATATAATCTGAGCAAAAAAGGCCCATAAAGATGACAAGTATGTGCCAATACACAATTAAATAACATTGCCAACAGAATAACAAGTCCACAAATTCCCAAAACCCTTTTGGCAAAAAAACAAAGAGTTTAGAGATGGACTCAATATTTATAAACTTCTCATCACGCAAAATATTTCCTGAAAAAGTACCAAGATCCGATAATCAGCGGGATAGTTCCACTCGATGAAAAACGCCCAAATAGTGGAGTTGTGTATAGGCCAAAATCTGCAATTATAAGTTACACAGAATCACGAGTCTCCGATGATTCAAAAATGTCCATTTATCAGATTCCCAAGTAGAAAAAAACATAGTCCAAAACGCCTTGTTCAGAATCGACTCATGTGGGCTATTTGCAAAAATGCCTAAATCTCGCAGGTTGTACCAACGTACCATGAAATAATACTGCTTCAATGATCACACAAACAATCAGTTCGCATAAATAGCGTACAAACAGAGACCAACTGTTCTTTTCAAAAGACGTAAAAAAGGCGTCGAACCAAGCCAACCGTCCCAGGCGAGTCCGAAAGACTCGCACAAAAAAAACAGTTGAGCCCACTGAATGTACTTAGTGCAAATGTAACTCACCCAAATACTGGAAGAAAAAACATTGTCCGATGGCTTGGTTGAAAAACGCCAGGCCAAAACCTCTGTGTAACAGCCAAAGCCTGTAGCCTTGATGATACCGAAAAGTTCCAACACCAACTGCTAAAACGACAGGCACTCTAACAGCACTTGAAATATAATCAATGGAAAGAGCCGCTCACCCAAAAAGCTAGGATGTAGACGCTGAGTTCACGAACAAAAACGACTGCTGCAAAGACATGCAGCCAACATCGGATCCATAGTCCCCAGCAAGAACAAGAAGCAAGTAGCCAATCAAGAAAATTCTCCTGCACGTGGGAATCTGCACGGCAACAAGAAAAATATAGTTCTATCTAATCTATCTACCCACCTCCCCATTACCCTTGGTGTCCCCCAAGGATCCATATTAGGACCTTTGTTGTTCTCAATTTTTATTAACGATCTTCACTCAGTAATTCCTCTAGCTACTTGTATTCAATATGCAGACAATTCCACACTAATATGCTCAGCCTCCTCACCATCTGAACTACAGTCCCTAACCCAAAAGGTATTTAATACAGTAGAACAATGGTTTACTCAGCGCTGCCTCCTTTTGAACCCCCAAAAAACAAAACTCTTGATCTTTACTCCTACCCGGAAGTCCTCCACAGTAGATTTCATTGTCACATCTAACAATGGTACACTCATATCTCCCGGTCCAACTATCAAACTCCTTGGAATAATAATTGGCAACAATCTTAACTTTGATACTCATATTAGCAACACAATAAAAACTGTAAATAGAAAACTGGGCTCCCTCTATAGGATCAAACCATTCCTTACTCCAGCAGCCAGAATAACTATTGCCCAAACCCATCTAATGTCTACACTGCTCTATGCCTCACCAATATATACTAAGCTGTCTAAAAATAACCTCAGCAAACTTGAAAACTCCTACAACAACATTGCCAGATTTGCCACTGGCAATCCATTTAGAACCCACCACTGTTATAATTTAAAGCAGCTAGGATGGCTTGAGTTACAAAATCAACTAAAATTTCACCAACTTACCATTGCCCACAAGACCCTTTACCAACCTACTAATAGTCCAATACTTTCAACCCTCATTACCCCCTATAAAAATCTTAATACCTTACACTCTTCAAATAAACTACTTGTTACAAGACGTAAATTCAACAACCTGGCTGGAGACTCTGTTCTCCAATACTGTCGGGCACAACTGGAACCTACTCCCCAGTGAACTTGTATCACTATCCTCAATATCACTTTTCAAATCTAAACTGAAATTATATCTTAGAAGACACTGGCTATACCCCTGTATTAACCCAGACTAACTTCCTCCTTTTATTACTAGCTACTGCTTACACTCTACCTCTCTCTACTATATCCAGTTTCCTGAATAACAAAGAGAAGTTTATTCTTGTAGATACTACCTTTGTTTGTAGTGATTTCTTTCTTATTATTTGTTATATGTATGTGAGTGGTTTATGATTTACTTGTGGAATTACCTGTTGTTATTTGCTAAATTGTATTTATCTGCAAATTTCTTTGAATTGTGATCTTGCAGCTTATCTCCCCGGGCCTCTACTGAAAATGGACATGTATCCAGTTAGACTAGCCTGGTCAACAAATGTAAAATAAAAAATAAATAAAATAAAAATAAATATTTACTATATGTACAAGGTGATAAATGTTAAAATGTCAGCACTTGCAATGCTGAGTCCTGGAATGTGGAGACTGAATAACCAAAAATCTGTACTTACATATATTAAGTTTAAGAGTACCTTTTCTCAGGCTATTCCCTTTTCCATGAGGTATGGCAGTCTTAGAATTAATATATATAATTTTGGGGGTGTGGGGGGCTTGCTCCTTCATCGGGGATGTAGGGGACTTCCCCCTGCAAAAAAAAAAAATAAAGAAGAAGAGCAAAATATGCTCTCTTCTCAATTATTTTAATTTATTTATTTATTTACTTTTAGCAGTTCAGGCTTTGGCATTGTGAGTGCCACTACGTTAATAGGGACACATGCAAGATGCATCACTGTACTTGTTTATGCCCAAATTTTATATATTTCTTAACTTACATTTATTAATGCAGCCTATAATTGATACATTTGAATACTTAGCAAAACAAGATATTTTCAAAAGATTATCTTTGTACTTGTCCAATAAAAAAAGCTATTTTATGCCCTAATTTATATAGTTATTGGCCTGATTTGACCTTATTCAAAAGCTACTAATTTCTGTTTCATATATAATAGTGGTTGTACTGAATAAATCTAAACATGGAGAAATAATATATTTCTCCCCATTTCTAGTGATTGTCTTCTGAGATTTTGACAAAAGACTCCAAAGGACTGGTAACTGTCCTTTAGCAATTTGTTATAGTAATGGAGTATTAAACAAAACCAACTGTTTAGTTAACTGGAAAATCTAACACCACAATGCTTGATTAAATTATTTTAACATGCCATATTCATTAAAAAAGTGTTGCCAGTCAGCTTTTATTTCCATGCCACATCTCCAACAGGAAGTTTTATCTAAGGAACTCTATGCAAAATTTTCCCAGTAAAAATCCTCCAATATAAAGATGAATTTGTATTTTTAGCTGACATTAAAATCCTTACCTATGTTTGTTAGGTTTGGATAATTTGTTTACATAATCTCAATATGAATTTTATAAAATGGTTTATATGGTAATATGATTTTGTATAACTGGAATAAAAGTGAAGTTGTTAATACTTTATTTGGTAATGTGAATTCCAACAGCTGTGGGTAAGTATATAATTCTAGCTCATTCATATTTTCTGCCATTGAAGATGCAACTTACCTTACTCCATGCCAGTTAGTAATCATCTGATTCTATGACAAATGTATTCAATGTCCTATGACCAGGCTGTAGAAAAAGTACAGATTATCTGTGTGCTAAGGAAGGTAACTGCAAGGATGACAGACAAAGATATGTTCACAACACAAATGAACATCAACTTCATCAACTCTCTTTCACCTGTTACAACTAGGAAAATACAGACTGGGGTGGGAGCTGAAGAAAAGCGCTACACAATAAGAAGCTTCCACAGCTGAGTTCATGATCTTGAAGGAGTTTTTGCATTTAAAATGCATTACTATCCCTAACATGTAGGATAACACTAGGCCTGAGCAGTGAAATAGGGAAGGCTGGGGGGGCTAACTAAATGTCCTGTAAAACAAGAGCCTTCCACAACTGAGTTCACTGTTCTGGATGAGCCCTTGTGCTTGTTATGTATTACAATCACATTCTCAGGAGTTAAAGATGTTATTCTCTAGGTATTCCCCAATGGATATTATGCATACTTTTTACTGGGGAAATACTTGTGCCATCTGACCATTGATACATTTGCCCCTCAGTTATCCTTCACAGAATATAGTATATGTAGTGGGTTGCTCTACTTGCAGTGTCTTTCATGATAAACACATTGGTAGAAAATTAATCACTTCTGTTCATGAACATGTCTATTCAATACAGAATATCCGGCTCAAGGGATCTCAACCTCTTTTGCAAAAAAATAGAACATGGTGGAAGGATAAGTTTATATCACAGAGAATACTACTCTGAGGAGCTGTCTTCTACTTATATAAAGCAAAGTACTTCTGTTGTTGTGTCTTTCGACTTATCCCGGTTAGGGGTCGCCACAGTGGAACTCCGGTCCGCTAATGATTGGCAGTAGATTTTTACGTACCGAGTTGCCAGCTCTGATGCACAACCTTCAACAAAGGCATGCCCACTCATGCATGTCTCCACACAGAAGATGCTTTAGCTGAGAATCAAACAGGACAACGTTTTACTGTGAGGCGAAACGTTGTCCAGTTCCATTCTCAGCTAAAGCGTCTTCTGTGTGGAGACATGCGTGAGTGGGCGTGCCTTCATTGAAGGTTGTGCATCAGAGCTGGCAACTCGGTACGTAAAAATTTACTGCCAATCATTAGCGGACCAGAGTTCCGCTGTGGTGACCCCTAACCGGGAAAAGCCGAAAGACACAACAGAAGTACTTTGCTTTATATAAGTAGAAGACAGCTCCTCAGAGTAAAGTACTTCTGTTACTCTATTCAAATGTAAGTTGGACAAATGGAAGAGTTACAGCAAATTCACACCTGGTTTAGAATCCCTGTCCTTCACGGAAGGGGGAAACATGAAATGTTCCAACAACCCATGTCTAGGTTACTTGTATGCAGAATATAAGGGCTAAACACTAGCATGGGAATGTAAATCTGGGCTTCTTAAGATCCTCACAGATCAATAGTCTAGTAAGTACCTATGAACATATAAGAAAAAGGACATTAACAGTGTTTTACTTTGACATGCTTTGTATTGTGCCATTTCTAAGAGATTTTTGCTTCGTGTTGTTGATTACATTAAGCCTGATATTTGAGGTGGGAACTGAGAACATTGTTAGATTAAAAGGAATATAGTTGTCAAACAACTGTTAGTGCATTTCTTTCCCCATGGTCCCAGTGGTCACTTGGATTTTAAAAGTGTTTTGAAATTATTCACACATTAATTAGTTTAGCAATATCCATATTTATGGGATATGATAAGATGAAGTATTTTGGTCTGTGGATTACAAAGGATTATGTTATGGCAGCTATGGATATGTTAGAAGAGACTAAAAAGATAATACAAAAACTGGAAAGTGGGAAGCACTTTGTTATAGACATGGATAGTAAGAAATAAGCAATGAAAATGTTTTTAGTCTCTTTAGTTATTAGAAGACCGAAGATGTATTTTTTTGAATGCATCTTGGTCGAACGTAAAAAGCAGAAAACGGAAAATATCAAAGCGGCTGTTAAGCGAATTCTTTCCTTGGGAAAGAATTTGCTTGGCCGCTTCTGTACTTTGCTGTTTTCGGCACTGTAGTGCTGTCTCAGAGTTGGTATATTTAAGTAGGGTGGGGGTGGTGGGGTGCAGCCCCCCCCCCTACATCGGGGGGTGTGGTGGGTGAAGCCCCCCACTTAATGTAATGTTTAAATTCATTTTTTTCTTTGTTGGAACAGCGATTATTTTTCCCTTGGAAAAAAATCACTGTTCTGACACTTCGACATTGTAAGTTTTCGATTACATAGGGTCAATCAATCACCGTTCGCTTTTTTAAGCGTTCTGTGATTTAATATAGACCCTAGTTATATATAGAGGTCAGGCATATTTTTATCAACTAGAGGATCAGTTCTGGATGATAATAAAAAGATGAAGGAATTCATTTGGGAGAGCAAAAGGGCAGGCGTGAATTGGGATACGTTTATTTATCCCACAGAGCAATGTGATTTACGATTACCTGATTTGGAGGGATACTGTAAAGGTACTCAGTTAAGGATCATTTACATAACTCAAACAGAAACATATAAATCAAGTGGAAAGGAATGATGATGAAATGGGAGGAGTTCAATAAATAAGGAGAGGGTAGGATTTTGGATGCAGGTCCTTAAGAAAGACAGCAACAAACATACAGATATTATATTCAGTAGTCAGCAGAAAATATTCTAAAAACTAAGCCAACAGGAGGAGTAAAGAATGGAAATTTTAATAATAGGAATGAGTGCAAGCAGGTTATAGAAACTTGGCAAGAGGGGGCTGGAATTTATTGGAGAAAATTAGTAAAGGAACCAAGGTATCATGTGCAAATAACTAGGGATGGAAAGTTAATAGAAGAGATGAGGCCAGGTGGAAGTTTGTACTGCAGATTAAAGACTGCCTTTCCTGCTAGAGATTGATAACAAAGTATAGGCAAAGGAAAGTGAAAGGGGAGTGCTAAGTGAAAGACCAGATCTGGTTGCATTTTAAGTTGAATCTAGAACACAAGCTTTTGTTAAAAAAGGAATAATCAGTGTGGCATATGAAATGTTTCATGATAAATATGAATCAATCAGAAAATGTAGAAAAGATTGGGGTGAGATATCGGAAAGGAAGTTTACAAGGAAACAATGCAATGACATCTGTATGGTTCCCAAGTATGCAACAAAGTCGGCAAGATTTAGGATTCTTGAATACAAGTGCTTGCATAGAAATTTTTATGGCTGCCTATTGAAATGTTATCAGTCACATTGTTGAGTCCTGAAACAGTGAAAAAAAAAGAGAGAGACTGGAAATACAGAGAGGTACAGCTATCAAACATTGGTCTTCTTTTTTAAACTCATGTTTTGCAGGAGACAATCCCCCTTCTACTACATGATATGGGGACAAGCATCCCACATACCAAAATATATACATATTTACCAACTCTGGGATCACCATAACTCAGAGAAAAAGAAATACTCAGAGAAATGGCAACCTCAGACTTATAACATGTATGTTTTGATTTTTGGTAAATTGGTCTTTGTATTTTGGGACTCAGCATAGCAAGTCCCAACATTTTAAATTGTTACTGTTTCTATATCTCAATCAGACTTCAGAGACTTCTTCCTCAGTTCAGCAGCAAATGCTGGAGGTGTGATAGGAAGAGAGGGACAACTGGGAACATGTTTTTTGGAATGTAATGAGCTGGTAGATTTTAAAAATTCTCTACAGAGTACTTTGTCAGAAATTTTGGGGAGTTCATTGTAATTAAGGCAATGTTTGTTTAGAACCAGGATACATGATATGAATTGCCTGGACTTAAAAAGGATTTACTAAGCTTAATGCTACTGGCTTCCAAAAGAGCAATTACTAGAAAATAGAAATCAAAATCTAAACCAATATTAACTGATGTACTGAATATTGTAAATGAGATGAAAGATCTGGGGGTAGTATCTTTATAAAAGTAAGGAGCAAATTACAAAATAATAAATGGAATTTGTGTGAACAATATAAGCAGAATAACAGTTAGTAGGAAGAAGAGTGAAATTTAAGAGACGGTGGGAACTGAGCAATTTATGTAATGTTGAGATGAATGAAAATTGTTAAAAAACCTGCATGTATAAAGCTTGAAAATAACAATGGAACTGTTATGTAGTGTTGTTTTCTTTTCTCTTACTATATGAGTGCTTGTTTTCTTTTCTCTTACTGTATGAGTACCCATGCCGATTTTTATAATGTCATGTTGAATAAAGTGCTCCAAAAGAGCATTTTGAAATGATGCAGGTTAAAGTATTAATAACTGTTATTGTATGTTGCTTCTGTATACTTACTTGATTTATATATATTTCCTTGTTCTGTATTGCCACTTAGATTATATGAAATGGTCATCTGCATTAGATTTAATTTGCTATTTTTTATTGATTATTTTACATGCATCCTTCATTAAGTATTAGTATTTAATGGTTACTTCGCACTTGTTAATCAGTCATATGAAGTCTTTTTGATTGTATTGATAAAAGTATTTACTCTCTGTCCTTTTATTAAAGCTGTTGTTAACTATAATTTGGAAGTCATTCACTTGTTTATTGATTTAAACCTCATTCTGGAAAGAGTCATTGAAAAATAACCTCTCCCACAAAACTCTACCAGCATATATTTATTCTGCTTCCTACTTCCAACATTACTTTATGCGACTCCAATTCTCATTAACTTATAAGACACACTGTTGCTTAAACTATAGCAATGCTACAACAAAATTGCATAATTTACAGTGAAAATATCTTCCAAAACTCAGTACTGCACAGCCTTGAAACTCCTTAATTGAATTGAACCACATAATCATCTTGTTTTTTTCTGTCTGAAAACTGCTCCCAACTTACTACATTTTCATGAAAGGTGCCTCTCATTAAAGGATTTGCTAGTGGTATAACCAAAATAGGCACCTCTGCTTTACAGATAAATGCCTTGTTTCTACATCTAAGGCCCATAATGCTGCTGGCAATGCTAGCTTTGTACCCATCATACATCAGACAAAAATCTAGTCCACTTATGTTTAAAACTCAGTTAAAGCAGTATCTTAAAGACTTCATGCTTTGTTCCAGCTCTATAGCCCCAGAATAGCAGATATCCATAAAACTCCTATCGTCCAATCAATTCTTGTTTTCTAATATTAGATCTATAACAACAGTAGAATTAATATCATCTGCTGGTTACAAATTTTTGTTATCAAACAAACTTTGCTCCTTACAACTTTCTCTTTTCTCTCTTTCTGCTGTGCAGATGAGCTTTAGTTACTCACTCTCACATCTGTTTCTCCCTTTATCTGTTCACTTATTCATGGCTTATTAAGCCTTTCCATATTACATTAACACATGTGTTATGACCGTGGAATGTGTATTTATTTCTAAAATTTAACTTACTTTACTTTTTTACTTGTATTGTGATGCATTGTGATTGCAAAATCTATCTTATTTATTATTATAAATTCTGCCATTCATTTCTCTGTAACTATCATACATAATTTGTCTTAGCCATATTATTTTATTGAATTGGGCCTCCACCGAAAATGGGTTAATTTATGCCCAGTTACCTTCCCGGTAAACAAATTTAAATAAATAAATAAATTTAAAGTGATAAATGTTAGCATGGAATTACTTGAATCTAAGAATAAAATAAGGAAATTGATTTAATTTCCTTTATCCAAAGCATTTACTCTGTTGTGGAAAAGTACAGGATTTACCACATCAGATGGCAAGTCAGGAAATATTTAAATAGCTGATACATCTAGATGCAATTTCTTTCTTTCTTGAAATGATATTTAAATATTATTATATTTATCTCCAGGTGACTTAAATGTGATATTTATTGGTCTTAGGAGTTATTCATAAATCACTGTGGCTGTTTTCATGAAAATGATTAAACTTTTGCTTGAGTAGCCTCTGACATAGAGCAATACTGCCAGTCCAGCTATCTGGAATTTTGTAAATAATCATATGTCATTTGCAAATATTAACATGATTCATATGCTTGTCTTACAAATGTATTAGAACTATAGGTTATGTGTATATACAGAAGTGTGCGTTGAACAGGGTTTGTACAGTACTGAGCTTCAAGGATGTGTCCACAGTGTACCCTACTGGAAAAGAACAGAAATGTATATAAACTATATACCTGTGCAAATGTATATGTTTTAACAGAGTTAACTTGCAAAACTTCAAGAAAATAGTTTAAATTAAATTTTTTACGATTGTGCTATAAATGTTATCTCTCAGTTTCAGTCCAGTAGCAGACACAATGTCTAGAGCTAGAAGTTTTTTGTATTGTCTTGAAAGATAAGTAATTACTAGGTTTGAGATGTAGAAGTGTTTTATTGTTTTATGACTTCCAGGATCTGCAAACATCTGATATATATATATATATATATATATATATATATATATATATATATATATATATATATATATATTTCACAAGGAGATGTCAAACGCTACACTGAGGGTTTAACTCGGGAACTAAAGTCAAGTGACAAAAAGTGATGTCCTCCAAGCTAACCCAGCAGTAATATTTGATATTAATTTAAGAACTCTCTCAGAGAGAGACTGTACATGTTGTATCGTGTCTTCAACCTAGATACATCCACTCATCACCACCTTCTGCACTTGCCTTGCTGTAAGTAAGTTTTTAGGGCATAGTAACTCTTTTAAATTCAGATAGGAATATAGTGAAGTACAGTGTAGATGTTTTCTTTATTTATTTGAGAATGTCCTGCAATGTTACTTTAAATATTTCCTGTGATTTTGAACTCTGATGTAACTGATTACTTACTGAGCACGTCTTGTTCTTTTACTATTTATTTATTATTAAATATATTTAAACCTATTTTTGTGGCTATCTGTGAGACATATTTAAGCTCTCTTAGTACTTGACAAAGCACTGGTTGGACAGAGAGGGTACTAGAGGTTTTATATAGTGACAAGGATGATGAGGATATAGCCACACTTAGCACACTTGAAACACATAGATTCATTTCTAAGAAAAGAAGGGTCTTTAATCTAATTTAGAACAATACCTTATCCACTTTCCAGAGTGTCTGTGAGCATGAAGTTAGACGTCTTTTACAGCAACCTAATGTATTTAAATGGTACAACCTTTGCTAGACAGAACAACTTGCCCTTACAGAGCTTAGGACAGAACGTTATTATGAAAGTTGGCAAAGGCACCAGACTAGTTTTAATGGAAACAGAGGACTATATCAACATTATAGAAAACATGCTAGTTGATAAACATTTTTACAAAACTGTGTCCCTAAAATAAGTTAACAAGCATTTTGCAGTAATTGGCAGGATGCTACAAACACTTGAGAAAAATAACCAACTATCACTAGAAGAATTGTGGTGGTGCTGCGGTAGCGTTGTCACCTCACAGTAAGACATTGTCCTGTTCAATTCTCAGCTAAAGCGTCTTCTGTGTGGAGACATGCGTGAATGGGCGTACCTTCATTGAAGGTTGTGCGTCAGAGCTGGCAACTCGGCACTTAAAAATCTACTGCCAATCATTAGCGGACCGGAGTTCCGCTGTGGCAACCCCTAACCGGGAAAAGCCGAAAGACACAACAACTAGAAGAATTTGTATATCTGCAAGTAAATAACCCATGCTATGGCAAGTTATTTGGCATTCCAAAAATCCACAAAGACCCAGTGAATCCACCATTCAGATTAATTATTTCAAATAAACGTACAAAGATAGAGAACATTTCAGAATACCTAGACAGTGTTTATAACCACTTGGTACAGGCCACCAAATTTTACATTAAGGATTCTTGGGACTTTCTTAATGAGCTACATCATTCATAACTGGATTTTTCTAAATGTATTCTTGTAACTCTTGACATTGTAGCCCTATATACTAACATTCTTCCATCAAGAGAGTTTACAAGTTGTTGAACTGTTTCTTAGTAATTACACCAATTTCAGCACTTGTAAAATTGAAACACTAATTACATTGACCACAGCAGTTTTAACTACCAACTTTATCCATTTTAACACCAAGATTTATCAGTAAATAACAGGTGTGGTTATGGGGTCCAGATGGCACCAGCTTTTGCCACCTGGTGCTCAACGCATGGGAATTAGAAACATTAATCCATCTGCCAGGTTTGACAAAGTTCATATTTACCGCCATTACATTGATAATGTTTTTTTCATGTGGGAGGGACCTGAAACTGAACTAGATTTGTTCATTAATACACTCTCCAACAGTATTCCGTACTTAGATTTTGTCACGTCAGGTAGTGGCAAAGTAATCAATTTTCTTGACACCAAGATTTCTATAAACAATGACACAGAGTTTCTTAGTTCTAATGTGTACAGAAAAGATACATACAGAAACAATTTTTTAGACTTTTGCAGCTAACATCCTTTCTTTATGAAAAAGAATGTGCTGCATGGTCAGTTTATTAGACTGTCACGAATTATCACTGATGACCATACTTTTCTTTTAGAAAGCTAGTTCTTAACACACCTGTGTGTGAAGAGACATTACCCTGAACAACTAGTGCAGGAAGTTTTCACAGAAGTAGCAGCTCACAGGCACATTAAACATAGACCTATACTCAAATACAGGTTAGTACCTAAAGATACATTAGATCAAACTGAAAACATTGACAGGAACTGCAGTTTTCCTCTTCCTATCAGCAGGGCTGCACAAGACATTAGAAACATCGTGCAGAGAAATCGGAACATCATTAGAGCTAGTAAAGATTTATGCCAAGTTTTAGGGAATAATCCTACCTTTTCCTTAAAAAAAAACACCACTCTGAAAATGTCATGTGAAAAGATAACCCATATTTTTCTGTATTACAAGTATAGAACTGTGACACTAAGGGCATGTTTACTTGCAACAAATGTGTAGTATGTTAATACATTTATACTGGCTCTGAGTTCAGGTTTCAACACTGTAACATTACAGTCTATTTTAAAAAACATTTTGATTGCCATTCTAAGTTTTTAGTTTATGTAGCAGTGTATAATTCTTGCAAAGCATTTTATGTTGGTAAGACAATCAGAAAGCTTTCTGATAGAGTAAAGAACATTTGGCAGCTATCAGAAATAAAGATGAAACAATGCTCAAGGAAGACACAGCTTACGCTGCCTTAAGTTTATTGGTTTCAAATTTCTCATACTGGAATAAGTTAACCAATTTTTGGAGATTGTAAGACTTTGCTTGAGCTGAAAGAATTGCGATGGCAGTTATTACTTAATGCTGAGACCTCTCCTGGACTCAATGAAAATCTGAATGTTAAATGTGCATTGAGATGGGGAGTCTGACCACTCCCACGTTATAATAATATTTGTTAATGTATATACAGCTGTACAAAATTTGTAGTTTCTGACTGGTTAATTTTTTCCTCACTGTGTTCTCAGAAGTTATATTCTATTGTCATGGTTACATCTCTCTCTCTACCTTGTGCACCTTACTTATACCTGACATTTTTTAAATGTTGTCATTTCTGAAGAAGTTCTAGATATCATTAAAGAATGAAAGCGGGGGGTGGAGCCTAGATGGCCAACTGAGAGCAGTGAATTTGAGAGCTCCATAAACTAGTATAATACTATAGGAAAATGTTATTATTTTCAAGTTTAAAATGTCAGAAATCTATAGATAAACTACTAAACTACATAAATATCAATTTTGGTGGAGCTTTACAAAAATTTTCCTGTCAAGTAACTTGGAGATATATTGAGTCATTGAATATGAACAACTCAATGAATTCTCATCCAGATGCTGCTTTGAATAAAAGAACTGCAATTGATGACATCTACTTTACAGGAACTATCTTTAAAGATGGATGGCTTTAAAAATGACTTGGAAAACCTCAAATTAAATTCTCAAAAACAGACTGATACTCTTAAGGAACTGTTACAGCAACACAATACAAAAATAACAAATATAGAGACTTCTCTAAATGACATTGAAGGGAGACTCAAAGAGGAAGAATTCCAAAAAGAATTTCTGCTTAAACAGAATACATGGCTGCTTAACAAAATAGATGACTTAGAAAACAGGGAAAAGAGAAACAACATAAGGATCTTTGGTCTGCCTGAAAACACTGAAGGAGAAGACATTATTTCATTCTTAACAACCTGGATTCCTGAATTTTTAAACTTGAAACAGGGATTTTCATTTGGAATTGAAAGGGCACATAGAGCACTGAGGAAACCTGCTTCTAACTCAACAAATACTCCAGCTGGATCCATAGTTATAACATTTCTTTCATTTCTGGACAAGGAACTAATATTAAAATCTGCTTGGAGAAAATCACCCTTAAAATACAATCAAAGCCTGATAAGGTTTGACAATGATTATT
This sequence comes from Protopterus annectens, assembly GCF_019279795.1. NCBI lineage: Eukaryota > Metazoa > Chordata > Ceratodontiformes > Protopteridae > Protopterus > Protopterus annectens. The sequence goes on from NC_056741.1 coordinate 587,378,929, forward strand.
CTTCAGAATACTAGAACAAAGGAAAAAAGTCTGGCCAATAATAAAACTGTTGAAAGAAAACAACATTAAAGCACAGCTGGTCTTTCTGGCCAAGATTAAAATATTTTTTGGCAATGAGATGAGAACCTTTAATGACATAAAAGAAGCTACTATATTCATCAAAAACAACATTGTGTCTATCCCAGATGAAATGGAATGGATGGCCCCTACTTTTAAAAGAATAAAAGAAACAAATCCTTGAACTGATGCTAAAAAGAAGAAACAAAAAACTGATTTCAAGATAGCTGTTCCAAAAAAAAAAATAAATAAAAACTCTTACAACTACATCTTTCAAAGTATCAACTGATATGGTACATCACTTGTCATCTGTTTTTATTTAAAAAAACAGGAGGGATTCTTAAACAACTGAGAAACAGTAATGATTTATTCAGAATGTTCAAAGAGTCCAATAATTCTTCACAAACAAAGCTAGGTCAAGATGGGTTACTATTTACATTATATATAAGCCAAAAAAACAACATATAATACAAACATAGAAGTTTCTGTTCCCCTACTTGAACTCAATGAATACTTATCTTGTTTATTTTTCATTGATTTTACTTATAATAATTTAAGTAATTAATTCAACAAGGTACCATTCAGCCTCAAATGTAACAAATTAACATCATATATAATAGCAATAACAATAGAGTGTTTTGAAAAAAAATCTGTCATGGAGACTAATGCCTTCTTCAGTTAAAGTATGATTTAGAAATGTCATGTATATCCTGGTTAAATAATAGTAGCAAGCTCTTAGTACAAATGTCATCATTATTCTGTCTAAATATAGTTAATATCAATTATGGCAGGTATCATAGCTACAAATGCTGTTTGATCAATCCTAATATGGTGTGCATGGATGCAGCTGTGTCTGGCAGCTAGTACAAATGTCATTATTATTCTCTCTAAACATAGTTAATATCAATTATGGCAGGTATCATAGCTTCGAGTGCTGTTTGATCAATCCTGATATGGTGTGCATGGATGCAGCCGTGTCTGTTCTGTACAAACATAATTAATATCAATTATGACAGGTATCGTGCAGCTATGTCTGGCAGCTAGTACAAATGTCATTATTATTCTGTCTAAACATAGTTAATATAAATTATGGCAGGTATCATAGCTTTGAGTGCTGTTTGATCAATCCTGATATGGTGTGTGTGGATGTAGCCATGTCTGGCAGCTAGTACAAATGTCATTATTATTTTGCCTAAACATAATTAATATTAATTATGGCAGGTATCATAGCTTTGAGGGCTGTTTGATTAAGTCTGACATGGTGTATGTGGATGCAGCTATGTCTGGCAGCTGTTATATGTTGCTGTTTTCATCTCTGGGAAGCTGTGGGTTGCGGCTAATGATCGAGGTTTGCTGATACTTGTGTATTATGAAGAGACATTTGGTGTTTTAGCCTGGATCCAGGGGAAGGGGGTGGTGGATAGAATTGTGATTTGGGATATTTTGGCAGAGAATGGTTTGTTTGTACGTCTGCTGAGTGAGAGGTGGGAGGGCTGGAGGAGTGTGTTGTCTCTTGTTGTGGTGGCTTGTTGGAAGGTTTTTTTTTTTTATCTGTTTGCTGTCTGTTCTTTTTCTGGCTGATGCCTCGCTGAAAGGGAGGGAATTTAGGCTTGAAGTTACAGTGAAGTTAAACTTTGCTTCAGGTGCATTGTGAGCCTCTGGTATGCAGTACACAGACACACTAACAGAAACAGACACTCCCACATTGCTATGGTAACAGAGACAGAGTGATGACAATGCTTAATGGCTCTGAGGAGCCTCTGAGATGATTCTCGACAATGACGTTTTTGGTTTAAAAACAAAACAAAAAAACAAAAAATATATATATATATATATATATATATATATATATATATATATATATATATATATATATATAAAATGAAAGGGCTGTTTTAAACCACATGTACACATATTGATGGTCTCCCAACACTTCGTTTAGCTCATTAAGTTGATTCTTGATAAAAAAAATAATAATAAGCGCAATTTTATATTTAAAATGTATTTTGGTCAAAACACATTAAGGACTTACATAAGAGTGGTAGTCTGAGTTATTGTGAAAGACTAAGAGCACTTGGTCTTGTGCAGTACCCTTTGCAGTGGTCTGGGAGGTGAGCTTGCTCAGACGTGTTGGGCATATGGGGTTAGCTGATTCTAGGGGTGTTTGGGGTTGCCAGGAAGTACTAGTGAGTCATCAGATTTCCTTCATGGAAATATCTGCGGGAGTAGAAAGTGTGTTGAGTGGCCACTGCATGGAACAGGCTGGTAAAATGGAACAGGACAAATATTGGTTTGGATATTTTAAGAACAGCCTGGAAACACACCACATGAACTAGTGAATGGTATTCTGGCAAAACTGGATGGGCATGGTTGCCCGTGCTTGAAATACTGATATGTGTGTATGTAAGGATGGAAATATACCTATAACAAATATGAAACTAGAATGGTCTCATAATTTAAAGTCTATGGACTGTATAAACATGCTTGGAAGGAGCTAATAATAAGAATAAACATTACAGCTTGTAGTCTCTCAAATAACTAAGCAACACACAAATAAACACACACACACACACAATAGTTATGTAATGTATGATTTTAGTAAATCTAGACATAAAATATATAATCGTCATATAAGATGAAGCAGTCTGCTGACTTTAGATATTAAAAACAGGATTTAATAACATGGGCTTTTGTACAATAACACTACTGCTTTACCTTGTCAGAAATGACATACACTACATTGAACATCAAGGGGAAGCATAATGATTTTCTTATATAAGTAAATATGCATAACAAGTCATGTAATTGCTTTAACTTGAATTGTAGTTTTTGTAATCCATCTTGATCATATATAATACTTAAGCGGTTACCAAGGTAACTAATGTTTTATACATTACATCAAACTGACAAAGTTGTTCAAGAGAAACAATAGAAGACGGAACTTGAAATGTCACAGAATGTAACAATCATATTCTGAACAATAGTATTAAATTGACAATAGACACTCAGTTTAATAACATGGGCTTGTGTATAATAATGCTACTGTTTTAACTTGTCATAAATGACATACACTATATTGAACATCAAGGGGAAGCATGATGATTTTCTCATATAAGTATATGTGCATAACAAGTCATATAATTGGTTTAACTTGAATTGTGGTTTTGTAATACATCTTGACCATACATAATACTTAAGCTGTACCAAGGTAACTAATGTTTTATACATGACATCAAACTGACAAAGTTGTTCAAGGGAAACAATAGAAGCCTGAACTAGGAATGTCACAGAATGTAACAATCACATTCTGAGCAAATAGTATTAAATTGACAATAATCACTCAGTTTAACCTTTGCTGATTATACAAAATAGAATGTTGCCATTTAAATCTAAATATTTTCAGTATATGCTATAAAATGGCAATTTGTGAATATGGAAAGGGAACTTATAATCATTAATCACAATAAGTGAATTTGTTGTTTTTAACCTATAATTTCACTCATTTTATAATAAGAAATGACAAATATGAAAATCCTTATGTGTAGGAAATGGGGGGAAGAGGGCTGCACTGTTTATTAAAATGCACTAACTTTCATCAATGTTTACATAAAACAAACTTGATGCTTTAAGTAAGTTAGCAACAAAGTGATTACTTAAATACTGGCAAACAATGTAATATTACTTCTGATATATCTAGTAAAATACATTGTATTATAAACATTAGGCATAAATATTATTACCATCCATTTATATTAAGTCATAAGTTTTGAAAGACTTCATCAGTAAGGGTGAATATATTAAATAACTGTGTGCTACAATCTTTTACTGAGGTTTTATATATGATACATCCTATTTTATTATGATTGAATTGCTTGTCATCTATCTTTCATGTAAATATTAATTGCTTATACAATAAGACATTTATATTGTATTAGAATTCTGTCTAATATACAATAGTACTATATCTGTTCAAAATAATATAAATATTGCTTATTCCTATTACAAATATTCTCCATATGATAATTCAATTTATGGAGCTCAGATGTTCTGGATTGTCAAGATATGAGTGATAATCTGATGGACTTAGGTTTATCCATCAGATTAGGAATGATTTTCATTCCATGGCTAGTGTGGATCTTAGTTTTTTTTAACATTTATTAGTTTAAATTTGTTATTTCACAAAAACATTTTGGTATGCCTCACCAAAACATTACTTTATTGATAAATACTCACAGTATAAAACTGATAATTTCCTTTAAAAGTTCATATACTTTATAGTTATTAGAGGAAAATGTTTAATAGTCACAATAAAACAAAAAATACATAGTCTAAATAACCTAAGGTGGATTTAACTTTATTATCTTTAAATACCAATGGCTTAAACAAGCTTAGCAAGAGATCAAATCTACTGAAATATTTAAAACTGAACAAAGCACAAATTGTCTTCCTGCAAGAAACTCACTTCAAAACAAATGACAATTACAAATGGAATCCTAAGGAATATATGATATTGGCGCAATCCACTTATAATACAAAGACAGAAGGGGTAACAATTTTATGGAAAACAAATGTGATTAACCCAGAAATCATTTATAAGTATGAAGATAAAGAAGGCCTTATGACATTAGTAATAGTTAAATATAATAACAGAATATGGACCCTAGCCAATCTATACTGGTTCCCAGGCATTGGATCAGGAACTGTTAAAAAACACTTGGATTTCAATTCCAATAATTATAAAGGCAACTCAATATTACAAGGAGATTTTAACTGTATATTTGATATTTCTGAAACTACAAATAAAAGACTGCTGCATACATCTGCTATATCAAAAGCTTTAAACAAGTGGGTAGAATCATTTCATCTTGTAGATACTTTCAAATTTAAAGAAGATAAATCTTTGTTGTTTTCCCATCAAGATCACAGATTTGGTACCCAAACTACAATAGATAAAATATTTGCTGCCCATGACTTGCACTCTAAAATTATTAATTTCTGAATCACTCCCTGCCCGTTTTCAGACCACAATTCATTGATACTAAAACTTCAAAATGGGTACAAGCCATAAATCTTTAACTCCAGAATTCCAGCATATATAACTAAAATTAAAGAGTTCAAACACTGGTTATTATCTGAATTACAGTTCTTATTGGATATTAATTACATCACAGAGATAAATAAAATAATGATATGGGACTCATTAAAAGCTTACATATATGGTAAAACCCTAACTTGGTATAAAAAAATCAGAGCATGGGAATCTGAATTATTAAATCTACAATCCAAACTTTTGTCAGTAAAAGCTGAAAAAAATCAAAATCATTTGGAGATGAAAAAGAAAGTAGAAGTATTAAACAATAAATACAATGAAATTCTAACACATAAAACTAATTTAGCTCTAGAAAAACTAAAAATTAATACCTTGGCCACTTCTCCCAAATATCTACATAATTTATCCACAAGAATCAAAATGCAGTCAGAAGCTAATAACATTAAAAGTATCTTCCATGAAAAGAAAGGGAAAAATGTCTCGGATATAGGTAACATTCTTGATGCCTATAGAAATTACTATATGGAACATTTACAAAAAGAAAATATACATATTGATCAATTAAATCTAGATGAAAAATGTTCTAATATAAAAAAAAATACAAAAAAATAAAATAAAACTAGATCTGCAAGCACCCATATCCTACAAAGAAATTACAGATACAATAAAATAGGGTAAAAATAATAAAGCTCCAGGTATAGAGGGCATAATTATGGAAATATATAAACTTTTTCCTTCAAAGATATTATCCCTCTTCCATGAAACTCTTTTAGAAATTCAGTCACAAGCTTTAACACTACCCTCTTGGATATATTCCTTAATCACACCAATCCTAAAGGAAAACAAATCCCCAAACCTCTGTACCTCATATAGACCTGTATCATTATTAAATGACTATAAGATATTTATGACAATATTAACTAAAAGAATGAAAATACCACTATCCAAAACAATAAATAATGATCAGACTGGATTTATGTATCATAGACACACACATGACAATATTAAAAGGATAATTTCACTTATAGAGTATGTTATAAAGAAAGTAAAGAAACACTCATAATTGGCTTAGATATAGAGAAAGCCTTTGATTCCCTAAAGTGGGACTATTTATTCAAAATTCTGGTGTTATTTGAATTTCCTCTTTCCTTTGTACAGCTACTAAAGAATATATATAAAAATAATTTAGCGTATGTTAAGCTAGGTCCCTTCACCTCTGAATCTATACATATAACAAAGGGTACTAAACAAGGATGTTCCTTGTCACTGATTCTATTTGGTTTGGCTATTGAAATATTGGCAGATTCAATGCGTAACAAAACAAAAATCAAAGGAGTAGATGTTTATGAACAATACAACTCTAAATTAATGCTCTTTGCCGATGACATATTATTAACATTATCCAATACAAAAGATACATTAGAAGAATTAGATATTTTAATTGACACATTTTACAGGACTTCAGGACTCCATTTCAATAAATCAAAATCAAATTTTTTATTTTTAAATAAAAAAAAAAGAATTGCAGACGAAGGGAAATCACATTATAGGGAAACAAGAATCTACCTTAAAATATCTAGGAATTGAGTTATGCAAGGATAATAATGAATTAGTCTAAAAAAACTACAATAATATCATCAGTACGATTAAAATCTCTGTGAAAAAAATGGAACAAAATAATGTTAACATTTGAAGATAGACTACAGTTAATAAAAATGGTTTTACTACCCAATATTCTATATATAGCTTTGGCAATACAACTGTTACCAGAAAGGAATATACTCAAAGAAATAAACTTATGCCTAATACAATTTTTATGGTTTCCCAAAAGAAGCAGAATAGCTTTAATACATCATATCAGACCATGGAAATGGGGAGGATTGAACTTTCCTGATATAGAAACATATATAAAAGCATCAATATCTAAAACAATATCAGATTGGATAAGTCCAAATTATTCTGCAAAATTGAAAGAATTACTAACTGTAATATCAATAAATGAATTTGATCTACAAAAAATTCAAATAACAGAAAAAAAAACAATTTGCCATGGCACATATGTATTAGTATGCAATATAACATAACTAAGCCCACTAAAACTTGTATGATTAATTATTACATTGACTCATTTAGGAAAATTATTAATGCAAATATAGATTTAAAAATCTGGTTTGATCTTTTAATACCATTCATAATTACAAAGAGCTATCCACATAAAATATACAGAGAAATAATTAATTCCTGGGAACAGAAAGGATTTGTTTGTTGGTTTCAATGTATCAAAAAACTAAAAGTTCTGGATATGCAAACAATAGAAACAACATACAAAATTCCACAACAAGATTGGCTAACTATGCAAAGCATTCTGATGTATTTGCAAGATTTATGCAGAATAATTAGTAATTCTTCATTTAAAGAAATACCTAAACTTACGAAATACCTATATGAAATCATATATAATGATTATGACATGGGAAATAGTATTTCAAACTTTTACAAGATATCGATAAATTATAAAACAACACCCAAATCCTCATATTGGAATTATATAACAAAAGGACACTCATCACAGCTAACTGAAGAAATTAAATCAAATATTTTATTATCAATAAAACATACATCCTTTATACAATACTGGAAAGTTTTTAATTGGAAACGCTTGTACAGAGCATTCTTAACTCCAGATAGAATTACTAAAATTAATTCATCCACAAAGGGAATAAGTTGGAGGTGTGAGCAAATACACAATGCAGATTGGAATCACATTTTTTCTGACTGAGTTAAAATTAAGCCATTTTGGAATGGTATTAAAAACTTTTTACAAGCTTTATTTAATGAATCATTTAACTTATCTAAAGCTCTAGTATTATTGAATGTGTACAAAGATCCTCATTTGAATGAGTCAAATATGTATCTAGTATGGACAATATTTGCAATCTCAAGGAAGTGTATAACAAGAAGATGGAATACAAACACAATACCAACTTTGGAAGACTTCTACAGCCTACTGAAGACTACAGCGTTGTTGGAAATTAAAATTAAAGAATTAAGGATTCATCCTAAGCCATTTATTAACGATCCATGGAAAAAAGTCTTATCATTGATTGACACTTTACAATAACTGAACAGATACACTCTAACTGGATTGTTATACTTATAAAGTAATTGTATATATTGAGCTCTGTTATAGTGCCAGGCTGATGTAAATAGTGTACATAGTTATTAAGATGTTATATACAAATACTATGGAATTTATTCAACTGTATTTGAAAAATAAAAAATTTTTGAGAAAAAAAAGAACGAAAGCACCTAGCATCAGTTTTGCCTTTGAGTGTCTTTCTTTTAGTTTATAAGAAAGAAGTTTGTTGTTTTTATATATATATATATATATATATATATATATATATATATGTGTGTGTGTGTGTGTGTATATATATATATATATATATATATATATATATATATACACACATACGCACACACACACACACACACACACACACACACACACACACACACACACACACACACACACACACACACACACACACACACACACATTTATATTTACATACTGGTCATGTTTTTTTTATTTTAAAATTATTTCATTCAACAGACACAAGAGATGGCCTGGCATCCCATTCAGGGCTAGTGTTTATGTTTTTGTCTACTGAGAGTTTGAATAGTAGAGATTCAACCAACAATTCTGTTTTGCTTTGCATGGACAGGAGCAGTCTGTACCTTGATAACTGTTATATATATGATTTGGAGAGGTGTTTTTGGCTGTGTTTCAAAGTTCCATAATGCATCCACAATGGTTCATTTTGAATTAGGTTCTCTGTAAGTTTTCACACTCATGCTTTAAGTTTTAGCAGTGATGATCAGGAAGACTGACAGCAGCACAGTGGCACTCTAATCATAAATCACAGATGACAAGGAAAAGAGGAAATGTAGTCAATGAATATTTGCTTCAGTCCTCAAAATGAAATGCAGGATGAGGGTGCATTGCTAGGAAGGAAGTAGGGTGCAGTGGGAAGGGGAATAGACAGATACCAGAATAGAGTGGAAAGAGGGAGGGCAAAACACAAAGAACAGATAGGTTGTCTGAATGAGGTCCAAATGGAGAAATGATAAAGTCAGCAAGCAAAGGAGAGTAATATTGCTGGAACTGAATTCATCTTCAAGTCTTGGTGAGTACTTTCATGAGGTGGACCCTGTTTTTACAAAATCTCACCAAGATGACAATTATATATAGACTGTATTTTATATAACATATATCATGGACAGAAGTAGGTTAACAAATAAAGAAGACAGCTGGCTGCACAAGTCCCAGGATTAAAAAAAGTGCCCAATCCTGGTAGGAGCACTGGTGCCAGGACTGGAAAAATGACAGTGTAGAATCCTCAAGACATGGAAACATTCCTACAATGGGATTAGGCCAGGTTCAGGGGGAGGATGTCCCCTCTGTTGTAGGAAGAAGTAGTAGTCCCCTAAAAAACAAAAACTGAAAGGCCAAAAAAAAGAGCATTAAGATGATAAAGTGGACTATTGAGGATAAGAAAGAAATTATGTATTGTTACTATTATGCAAGAAGCCCAGAATTTCCAGATAGAAGATATACAAAAAGATTAGGAGAGAAATTAGAGGAAAGAAAAATACTTGCACAAGAAAAAAAATGTCAAAAGCTTCAAATGTAAATTTGCATTCATTAATACAACAGATTCAAGAAAAACATTATATAGACCTAGAAACCTTGGGTCATTTGGAAAAAGAAGTGACTGAGGAAGTGTGAACATATAAAGAATAAAATCTAGAGATTTTTGAAAGGTCTAAAAAGAAACATGGACATGGGAAAGAAAGAGAGATCTGATAAGGTGCATTATTTATGCAAAGGAGAAAGCCAAATTAATCAATTGAAAACAGCAGCTGCAAGGATATTTGAAAAGAAATACAGGCAAAAGCACCCATATATGGAAAATTTCACAATGCAAAAAATAAGACCACAAAGAGGGTATATAGAACAGAAGATTAGTACAGTAGAAGCTAAAGAAATAGAATCTGAAGTTATGGAATATCTGTGAGGTGAAGGATTTAGTGTAGAAAGTCTAGCACAGGTTATGTCACAGCATGAAGGAACAATCAGTTCCCCAAGTAAGGATAAAAAGAAGGAGCAGGAGAAATCTGAAGAAGAAATATGGAGATGGGACAGAAAAAGAGTTTTAATATGGTACAATATTTATACAAAGGAGAAAGCAAAACTAATCAGTAAAAAGCAGCACCAAAGATATTTGAAGAGAAATACATGCAAAGGAATCTGGATATGGAAAATTTTACAATACAAAAAATAAGAAAACAAAGGGGGGGAAGTAGAAAAATGTATTAGTAATAGAGAAATTAAAGAAACAGAAACTGAAGTTATGGATTAGCTGTGAAATTAAGGATTTTGTGTAGAAAATCTAACTGTGGTAATATCACAGCATGATAGAACAATAAGTCCCCAAATTAAGGAGAAACCAGTGGAGTGGGAAGTATCTGATCAATTGACATATGAAGGTAACTTTGGAGGCTTCAGTAGAAGACCAGAACAAAAGTTCATCTGGAGTTGTACGGCAAGGGAAGGAATAGGAAACTATGGCAACTCTGACGTGGTCAATGTTGTGGAGTGATAGGCCAGTGAGTTCCCACATGAAAGAGCAATGGATGACACAGGATGATGCTGCAGAGAATATGCCATAGAAAGATGTTCTGGAACTTTCTGTAGAATGTCTGCAGGAAATGAAGAACAAAGAATATTAATTCAGAGCCAACTGCAGTAAATTTCTTCATTAACATACCACCAGTCTGTGAGGCTCCAGTTAGCATGATATAAAGCAGTGAAACAGTATTGCAAGAGACTGCTGCAGGACTATAGCTGGCTCACCTACCACCCAGCACTATACCCCAAACAGTGCCCCATCCCCATCTGCTCTTCCAGAAGTGAGGAGCTGAAAAAAATCAGCTTTTACTGCCAACTGGTACAAACCTACTAATTGTCTTCCTACAGCAATGCCCCCCCCCCCCCAACACACACACAGATTTTAGGAAGTAAAGAGCAAAAACAAAAAAAAAACAGAAAAAAGAAAAAAATGGACTTTAGATTGGTACTTTAGTACTGGTTGGCTTCCTACAGTAGTGAAAACATTGTCCCCCTCTGATTTTCAGGTGAAGACCCAAAAAAAAGGACTTCGACTTTTACTGTTCTACACTGCTTCATGCCCCCTCAGCTCAGCTGTTCTATTGAACAGCCAAACAAAATAACTTGTATCATCATTTCAGTACAATGCAGAGGTGTCAATCATGCCCCCTACCACTTTGCACCTGGGGTAGTTGTCCTTTTCACCCCACCCTTGCTACACTACTGGACTGTTGCACCATGAGCAACTGATGAATCAGGACTTTACTTCATTAGGACACTGGATGTTGAAATAGACCTGTTGAAGGAAGGCAAGACATCTGGTAATGTACTGCACTGCACTGAAATCTTGTGTTGAATGGCAGCAACAGGGACACAGAGGAAGTGATGCATGTACATGTGGGAGTACACCAGACTGCCATGATGCTGTCATATTCAGCTGTGGATACGGGCATGCTAGGGTCAACATACACATAATGAAGGAAATATTCACAAGACATGATGTCCACTGTACACAGGGTGAGGCATGGTGATGTATACTATGGAAGGAAACAGGGTGAACAGAGTATTACAGGGTTTAAATACAGTGCTGCAGGGAGGGGTTTCTTAATAACAGGCTTATATCTGAAATTTGTATAGAAAAGGGGAAAAGTGTCACAGTACAACACTGGACAGGTAAATGACCACCATATGGGGTTGGAGTCTCCATATAGTCCTACAGGACATCCACATGGATATAGCCACACACACACACACACACACACACACACACACACACACACACACACACACACACACACACACACACACACACACACACTGATGGATATGTATAACCCAGACGTGTACATGTCTTGTCACTGACCCACAAAAGAGACAATGACTTTCACCCCTAGGAGGCTTACATGTTACTGCAGGTCCTCTGCACAAATAGCCCATGCATCTTGGCTAAAGAGATATGGACAAGGTGTTCAGGACTAAGTGTGACAGTGAGTGGTGCAGTGCATCAGTGTTGTGGGTGACCATAATAGAAATCTATATCAGGTTCAGTAAGTGGTAAATGATATGATATTGTATGCCTAGACCAGGACACAGAACATTGCCAAGGAAAATTCCACAACAGGTGGTAGACCACCAACACAGATGTAGCTCACAGAGAAGGAAGAGATTTGGTATCCCTGTCTGGGGTTGGAGAGTGGACCGTCATACCTGGTGGTGGCCTGAATGTGGAAGCTGAGCTGGTGATGATTACTTGAGTGTCTGTAAGGAATGCACCAGGTTAGTGTGAGCTTTTATGCTACCATGTTGTACACTGTCCCTTGTAAGACAGGTCTGTTAGAAAAATATGTATTAGTAATATGCATGCTTAGTGCATTCGAGGTTTAAAAGGGTTAATACATTTATTCTGTTCACACTGCATGAATCTGCACAGCTACCAGAGACATTCCAATCCTGTTTATGTCATGAAAATATGCGCGGCTATGATCTGCTTATGCCATGGAAATTAACAAGAAGCATTTGATTTCTGCTAATGTCATGAAAATAATAAGAAGTGTTTCATTTCTACTAGTGTCATGAGACTTAACAAAGAGTTATTGATTTTCTGCTTATGCCATGAGAAAGTACACAGAGCTGAAGCTATTGATAATGAAAACAAAGGCTGCTTGAAAGTATAAACCATAGTCAGCATTACTTGTACCTAAGCTAGAAATGTACCTTGAATCTAAGTAGGCAAAATGTAACACATATATTAGAACTGCACAATTGAAGAATTGAAAGATTGTGGTGGGCTAAAAATAAGCCCCAAGGCCAGGTTGTTTTTCTCAGATGTTTTTGTAAATCAACAATAATCCAGTCATGTCAGCAGGAAATCTAAGTAACATTTTCTATGTAACACATATTGAGTTTTAAATCTGAACATGTCAGCAGGAAATCTAGGTAACATTTTCTATAGAGTAATACAGAAAGCTGTGTCTAACTACGTCAACAATAGAAAAGTAACATTTTATAGAACTGTATAAGAGTAGCATACTGCTCAGTAGTAATTTAGACAAATCATTCTGCCTGCATGTTTTGTTTCCTTGCAGCAAGTTAATAAAGGGTGCCATACTTAAACCTTACGTGAATTGGTCTTTGAAGTTTTTTCCTTTGACAGATTGGTCCTTCAGACCGGAACCCTCTCTTCGCCTCGGATCAGACGGGCTAGGTGGTTGAAACTGTAAGGGGAAGAAACCAAATTGGTTCTTCTTATATGAAAAGTCCTCCGACTGAATTGTTGTTCAAAAGAGGCCAGCTACTTTCTGATCTGCGACTGAAGGATGGGTTTCCACGAATCAGGTGATCAATCACGTAGGCTCAGGTAAGGTGAATCTACTTTTTTCTGTTTTCTGCTTTAGATCAGGGACTAGATTTGTATTGTTTTTGTCAGGACTGTATTTTACAAGTCAGGGACAGAAAAGATTACTGTCTTGTCATAGATCAGGAGAAACAGAATAAGTAGGCAGTCATTCTGAAAAGACTATAACAAAATCCGTGGTACCACGTTAAAAATAAGAGAAGTTACGTAACAATCGAGGGGTAGAACAAAATGGGTAATAATTGCACAAAAAGACCCCAAAATCCGCCGTTAACAGAAGACGCAAAATATATGCAGTCGCAGCATGCCGACAATATTAAATATTATTCAAAATGGGTTAATAAATATGAATTTGATGGAAAATTAGAAAAATCCTCGCTTATCAAACTTGTCAAACAGCTCAAAACCGATTCCAAAGGCCGAGTATAAAAGCAACGCAAATTAAGAATTCCTCAGGCACACAGGTGGATTGAGGAAGTAAACCGTAGGGAACAAAACAACAAAAATTCAAAAGCAATGTTTTTAGATAAGGAGGACAATAACTTAGTAATAGCATCAGCACCTCCTCCTCCCTTACCAGAATATGAAGCAAGTGAACAGGTTAGTCCACCCCCACGATATCCTGTGGTCACTGAAGAAAGAGGCATTATGAAAATAAAACCGTATATTAGAGATCTCATCGAGACCAGGTCTCGAACAAGGGCAGGTAACTCAAATGAAGGCATTGAGTTATATCAAATGGTTAAGAATTCACGATTTATGAGTGAAGAAGAAATATGTCCACTTTTAGAAGTACCCAACCCTCAGGCAGGTCAAGATAATCAGGACCCAACTATTTTAGTGTATAGACCTTGGACTCCGGAAGATATCCGGAAAGCCACTGAGGGAATTCCCCATCCAAAAGTTAATTTTAGAAAATTCTCAGAAGATTTGCAAGGAATGAGGCTGAGTTATAACTTAAATGGAGAAGAGGTAGAAAAAGTAGTTAGACAAATTGTGGGGCCAGATTGGCACATGATTAGTGGCAACTGTAATCCCCGTGATGCTGCACAAAGACCCCTCCCACATAGCAGCGCAGAATTAGACAACAGAGTAAAAGGTCTTACAGACCGCATCTCTGAAAAATGGAAGCCTAGGGCAGACTGGACTTGCATTAATCAATGCATCCAACAAGAAGGTGAAACTATTGACCGTTATTATGCCAGATTATTAGAATGTTTTAATAACCACTGTGGAATGCAGGTTCCTGAAGATCAAACACAAGATTCCCCATATGAACAGCAGTTAAAGAATGCATTTTTAAAAGGCAGTATTGCACACATAAGCAGTTTTATTACAAAACACATGGTAGACCATCGTACAAGCAGGTTACAGTCATTACTTGAATATGCTAGGCATGCTGAAAGGCATTTTAATAGCAAAAAGAAAAAGAAAGCTCAAGTATTTTCTGTAGAAGATGGAGCAGAAATTTATGTAGTACAGTCTGGGAAAAAGGGCAAGAAAAATGCACAGGGAAACAAACAATCTGATCAGCGATCAGAGGACTTTGAAGGGCGAAAGAAAAGGGATGAATGTTTCAAATGCGGTAAAAAGGGACACTTGGCAAAGGATTGCAGGAAAAACAAGAAGGCAACTACGGAAGACAAGGAGGGTGAGGACTGACTATATGGTAGTCAGGAATCACTAGAAGGGGATAGCAAAGAAAGGACAAATGAGAATGTGATAGAGAGTAGAGGATGTGACAGAAGAGATAGAGGAAGTGCAAGAAGTTAGTGACAGTGAAGAAAATGAAATATTAGACCTAGCCTTATTGAGCTTGGAGCTCTATTTAGCAGACACGAAACCAGAAGTTACACTCTTGGTAGAAGGAAGGGAAGTCAAATTCTTGTGTGACTCAGGGGCATCACGAACCCTGATACATCCCTCCAAACTGCCAGAAAACACAGAGTCACCTGATTACATACTGGTAAAAGCAGCTAATGGACAGCTGTATCGGGAGCCCCTCTCCCGTAATATTGCAATAACTGATCCAGTTTCAGGATTGACTCAGAAAAGCAAAATTGTTGTTTCTGCAAAATGCCCAGTAAACCTCTTGGGCAGAGGCCTCATGCAGCTATTTGGTATAGCAGTAGTCCCAACCATGCAGGGTATGGAAGCACAGTGACAAATTGATACCTTTGCAGTGCACTCGGAGGGTGAAATGTTTTATTGCTACAGCCAGGACTTGGTTACGACTGGTCCAGGGAGTGTGACCGAAGAATTAATGAATGTAGCCATCAGCAAGTTCCCCTCCCTTGACATTGATAAGCAACACCTGTTGCATTGTACCCTGTATTATTGTAACACACCAGGACCTGACAAGGAATATGAGCAAGAATTGTTTAAAAATCATGCAAACAGATTGATATTACGTAACCTGTACTGGGACACAGAAGGGAACAGTGTAGCCAACTGTTCATTGCCCCAGGAGTTCTTTACACTTTATAAATCTAATCAATTACCACATGTTAGCTTAACCAAGAAGAAAAACATAGAATGGGCAGACCTAGGAGAAAAAGTCACGAGATGGGAGAAACAGACAAAATTAGAACTGTCAGAACAGGGAATACAAATACAGAAGTTGAATTGGATAACTCAGACTCACCCAGCCGTGCACTTGCAGTCTAGCAAGGACAGCTGATTAGCACTCCTATTAAAGGAGGAAGAGAATGCCTTACAGAATATACCAGAAACTCTCTAGTCAACAGGAAAATCAGATGTAGGACTTATTCGTACAGCGGGACCAGTAACTATCATGCCAAAGTCAGCATTTAGACCACAGAAAAGACAATATCCCTTAAGAAAAGATGCAGAGGCAGGAATAAAGCCTATTATAGCAGCTTTACTTAAAGGGGGAATACTGTTAGAATCTCCTGATTCACCATGTAACACACCCTTATTTCCAGTTAAAAAAGCAAATGGAGAATGGCGCATGGTCCATGATTTACAAGCTGTAAATGATGCAGTAATACCAAGGGCACCTACGGTGCCAGACCCACACACCCTGTTGAATGATTTAAAACCTCAACAGAAGTATTTTTCTGTGGTAGACATTAGCAATGCATTCTTTTCGATACCGATACACCCTGACAGCCAGTATTGGTTTGCGTTCATATTTCAGGGGAAAAGGTATACATATACGCGACTACCACAGGGGTATTGTGAAAGTCCAACAATATTCTCACAAGAAATGGCAAGCAACTTGGCAGGATTTACCCCACCAAGAGGCAGTCAGATTTTACTTTATGTTGATGACATCTTGCTGGCGGCCCCCACCCAGCAAGATTGTAGAGAAGATACCATAGCGCTATTATGATTCTTAGCCGCTGAAGGACATAAGGTAAATAAAAATAAACTGCAGCTTTGGAAAAAACAAGTCAAATACATGAGATATGTAATATCCAAGGAAGGTAGAACATTAGATGAGGACAGAAAAGTAGCAATTTTGCAAGCACCAAAACCCACTACCAAGAAGGAAATGATGTCCTTCTTGGGTACAACTAATTTTTGCCGGAGCTGGATTCCAAACTATGCCTTGGAATCTGCATCTCTGACTGACCTGATATATAAGAAGCCTATGGCTGCACAGAATTTGTTACAATGGACACCAGAGGCAGAATCTGCTTTCTGGAAACTGAAACAGTTAATAGCATCCTCATTAGTTCTGGGATTACCAAACTATCATAAACGTTTTTTCCAAACTGTAGATTGTAAGCAAGGTTATATGACATCAGTGTTAACACAACAGCATGGGGACAAGCAATGCCCCATTGCTTACTATTCATCACAACTAGACCCAGTGGCATGATCCTTACCCCACTGTGTACAAGCAGTAGTTGCAGCTGCAATGGCAGTACAGGCTTCGGCCTCAGTAGTCTTATTCCACCCTCTCACTTTGAGAGTGCCTCATGCAGTCACGATTATTTTACTATAAGAAAAGGTGGCATATCTTTCCCCTGCTAGGCATCTTTCCTGTATGACTATATTGTTGAGCCAACCTCATATGACAATTGAATGATGCATGACTTTGAACCCTTCTACCTTGCTCCCAACCCCTGCAGATGGCACACCACACCGCTGCCTGCAGGTAATTGAGCAAATGACACTACCTAGAAAAGATCTCACGGATGTCCCCTTGGATGATGCCGAGGTGACATACTACGTGGATGGTTCATGCAAAAGGGGTCCTGCAGGACAGAACCTAGTGGGATATGCAGTAGTTTCTGACACTGAGATTATAGAAGCAAAACCTTTACCACACAACTTATCTGCACAGGCAGCAGAATTGATTGCCTTGACACGGGCATGTACCTTAGCAAAGGGTAAATGTGTAAACATTTTTACTGACAGCCAGTACGCATTTTCTACTGTACATGTTTTTGCGCAACAGTGGAAATACCGAGGAATGATAACATCTACTGGCAAACCTATAAATCATGCACAGTTTATTTTAGATCTTTTAGAATCTATTCAGTTACCTCAGAAAGTAGCTATTTGTAAATGCACAGCTCACACCAAGCAACAAGATAGGATTTCAAAAGGTAATGCAAGAGCTGATACAGCTGCAAAACAAGCAGCTTCAGAAGTATTTCTTTTAAATGAGGAACTACAACCCTCTGAGATTATAGACTTAGAAATGTTAAAGACAATGCAGACACTCACTACACAAGCTGAAAAACAAAGATGGGTAAAACGAGGAGCAATTCTCGAAAAGGGGCTGTACATCTCTAAAGAAGGGAAACCAATACTACCATCTAATTTGTTTAGATATGCAGCTTTGTTGAGCCATGGGCAGTGCCATGTCTCAACAGGGGGATGGTACAGCTGGTGAACCAGGTGTTCACAACATAC
Organism: Protopterus annectens; assembly: GCF_019279795.1. Lineage (NCBI taxonomy): Eukaryota > Metazoa > Chordata > Ceratodontiformes > Protopteridae > Protopterus > Protopterus annectens. The sequence goes on from NC_056741.1 coordinate 587,397,454, forward strand.
GGATTTACAAACTACTCTAAAAAATTTTGTTTGATGTGCCAAATTTGCAACAAACATCATGCACAAGGGGCGTTAAAGCCCAAGCAAGGAAGTTTCCCTACACCACCATATCCGTTTCACACTATCTGTATGGATTTCATAGAATTGAACAAATGTGAAAATAAGAAGTATTGTCTTGTCATTGTAGATATGTTTTCCAGATGGGTGGAAGCCTTTCCAACCAAAAATCCAGATGCAGCCACGGTGGCAAAAGTACTTGTCAAAGAAATCATCCCTAGATTCGGCATTCCGGAAAGGATCTACAGTGACAACGGTACACACTTTGTAAACCAAACCATACAGCAGTTAAGTAAGCATTTTGGTATTTCATTAAAAAATCATTGTGCATACCATCCACAATCTGCAGGGCTAGTTGAGAGGCATAATGGTGTATTAAAGAATAACTTAAGAAAGTTAATAGCTGAGACAGGGAAGAACTGGTTGCATTGTTTGCTCCTGGCACTGTTGAGCATGAGAACTGTTCCAATTGCAAAAGGATTGACTCCTTTTGAAAAACTATTTGGAAGGGCTTATTATACACCCCAGTGGAAACTTCTCATGTCCGCAGACCAGGAAGCTGATTATACACTAGCTGAATATATGAAAAAAGTCATGAATTCTAAACATCTGTTGCAGTCAAATTCTGTTTCAGATAAAGAACAAACCGAAACATTGGAAGGGGCAGTGATCCCCGGGGACTGGGTGTGGATAAAGGCCATAAAAAAGAAGAACTGGTCATCACCAAGGTGGGAAGGTTCATACCAGGTGCTTCTTTCGACACCCACTGCAGTCAAGATAGCAGAGCGAGCTTCGTGGATCCACCTGACGCACTGCAAACTAGTTAAGAACTTTGAACTGGACAAAAATCTTACGTCTCCATCGAGGCCCTCAGCACAAAGTCTGGCTACAAAGGGGGGGGGGTCAGATCAATAGGACTGATCCGTCTCAACCCCAGTGAAGAAACCACCAGTGCTGAAGGTCCTATTAGGGCAGAGAGTAAGATCACATGTCAAAAGCAAAAATGATAGAATCCAGAAAAATCCAAATAAAGCTACTTGGAAGAGTCGGAGAAAACAGGAATGCAGAACAACCATTTCCTCAGAAGTATTGCATAATCATCCTATTGACTGTACTAGTAACAATAATCTTTTTGCTGTGGCCATTCCTTTTCCCAGCCACACAAACTGAACTGAATAAGCGTGGAGAGTTGCACGTAGAGTGGCACCTAAACTTCAACACTTACCAGGCAATCAAATATGTGTATGCTGAGACCTTCAGTGTTTCGAATTGCTGGATTTGCACAGCTTTGCCAACAGCATACAGGGGGGTTATTGTTAACTTCAGTCCCCCTAGGAGCCAACAAGACCTAGGAAAATTTAGTCTATGATAAATCAGATGTTACATCACAAGATAAAGTAGCATTGCACTTGTCTGTTCGACAGAAGGGGACTGTGTGTTTTTACAAAAATGATACAGTTCAAGTGGGTTGGAGCAATTGCAATGTGACTGTTCTCTATAGATGCTACAATAAAACTGATAACACAGGCTCCTATTGCAACACAAGCTATGATTCATTTTTTGAACTGATGCATAGGACAACTGATGAAGTAAAACATAATGCTGATCTTTATAAACAACTGATTATAGTTGACAAAAAAATGTTTCATCCAGAGCCAGGACATAGTAAAGTTACTACCAAAGTAGGAGACTGTTATTTTGTATGTGGTAGGAAAGCATACAAGTGGTTACCTGAGAATTGATCTGGCAGTTGTTATTTGGGGTACCTGGGTCCGGCCATACGACACACAGCAGTTTTACCTCAGGGGAAAATTCGAAATGTTTGACGAGAAATCAAGAAACCTGTCAATCCAGTGGGGCAGATCAATGTGGGCTGGAAAAAACATCATGCTGTGAGCCTAGGGAAAAATGGACTGTCGCTTATAGACTTGGGTGATACCATCATCTCATGGGCAGGCGTACTGCCAGCATATGGAGCAACAAAATCAATCTGGGAACTGAGAAAACTGTCTAAACTTCTCAAAATACTGAGCAATGCAACCTTTTCTGCCCTAGAACTGGTGACTGATGAACTGACTGCCATGAGAACTGTAGCTCTTCAAAACTGCATGGCTCTCGACTTCATTTAATCCAGGATGAGTTCTATTCGTATATTCCTGACCACAAACACGAGATAGACAATCACCTTGAGGTAATTCAGCAAGTGTCAGCTATGACCAAGCCAGGACCAAATCCATTGGCAGACTTTTTCCAGAGACTGTTTGGGGGGTGGGGTAGTAGCCTGGTGAACATCCTGATTGCCATCCATGTAGGAATGATCCTGCTGGTGGTATGTGTTTGCTGCTGCATCCCCTGCATGAAAAGACTGATTAAAAGTTTTGTAGACATGTCAGTTTCAGAAACCTTATACCAAGGTGCTGAAATTGAAGAATTGTTGAAAAATTGAAAATGCTTTCATAAGTTTAAACTGAATGACTCTCTTAACTGCAAATCCTGAGTAGGAAGAGGTTAGGAGAAGAAAAAAAAACTGTTTATGCGTATTTTGAAAGTAGAATAAAAGTATTAAAAGGGGGGAAATGTTAGAAAAATATGTATTAGTAATTTGCATGCTTAGTGCATTCGCGGTTTAAAAGGGTTAATACATTTATTCTGTTCACACTGCATGAATCTGCATAGCTACTAGAGACATTCCAATCCTGTTTATGACATGAAAATATGCACAGCTATGATCTGCTTATGCCATGGAAATTAACAAGAAGCATTTGATTTCTGCTAATGTCATGAAAATAATAAGAAGTGTTTCATTTCTACTAGTGTCATGAGACTTAACAAAGAGTTATTGATTTTCTGCTTATGCCATGAGAAAGTACACAGCGCTGAAGCTATTGATAATGAAAACAAAGGCTGCTTGAAAGTATAAACCGTAGTCAGCATTACTTGTACCTAAGCTAGAAATGTACCTTGAATCTAAGTAGGCAAAATGTAACACATATATTAGAACTGCACAATTGAAGAATTGAAAGATTGTGGTGGGCTAAAAATAAGCCCAAGGCCAGGTTGTTTTTCTCAGATGTTTTTGTAAATCAACAATAATCCAGTCATGTCAGCAGGAAATCTAAGTAACATTTTCTGTGTAACACATAGTGAGTTTTAAATCTGAACATGTCAGCAGGAAATCTAGGTAACATTTTCTGTAGAGTAATACAGAAAGCTGTGTCTAACTACGTCAACAATAGAAAAGTAACATTTCATAGAACTGTATAAAAGTAGCATACTGCTCACTAGTAATTTAGACAAATCATTCTGCCTGCATGTTTTGTCTCTTTGCTGCAAGTTAATAAAGGGTGCCATACTTGAACCTTATGTGAATTGGTCTTTGAAGTTTTTTCCTTTGACAAGGTCTCATTCAGCAAGTGGCTTCTGCACATCTGTCTTTCAGATACCTCTGGTCTTCAACTGCATTATTCTGCATAACAAGGTATGTAGGTGTAAATTGGTATTTACACATTATGTCATCTACTGGTATGCCTGCCTTGGGTAGAGGTCATGTATTTCAAAGCTCCTGCTGAAATTGTTTAATGATTTTCCAGTTTATACTGATAGGGGATACAGAACATTGGGGCAGTACATGCCTGATGTCAGCAGGTTATTTGTAGCTGACAATGACTGCAACTTGCTCATGCCACAATTTGATGACACAGTGGCACTGTGTGCAGGGCTAATATGGGAGTAGCCTGTGTGGGGGCAGGATGAAACTCCCACCTCCCCACTGTCTGGTTGACATCCTGCAGCTATAAACCTGACCCAAGATATACAGTTTTCTGTAGTCCTGACAGCATCTGCAAGCTGTGCTGCCTCCAATACGCACCTGCAATCAACATGGGAGAAGTGCTATGGTCTGTAGCACTCTTATGACTTCCTTGCTTAACTGAGTGCAACACTTGGCATTAATTAGTGGATGTATAGGTCAGAGAGCCAGGCACAGACAGCTGCTAACTGCACCACTGTGGAGATATTGAGTGTGCTGCATGGCCTGCAGTATGATGTGCAATACCTGCATGGCCTGTGTTATGCCATCCAGTTCCTGCACAGTGACATGGAGTATTGGAATAGAGAGTAGATGGTGCTGCTAAAGTCACATTGCATCCATTTGTCCATTCCATGAGACAGATGATATCCATCAACAATCTGCCACTGCTGATCCTTCTGGCTACCACCTTGAGAGAGACTGTATCTGAGGTCGCAGTCACCGACAGGGCATACCCGGATGGAAAGACCATTCTTAAATACACTATGATTGTGGATATAGCCACAGAGTTGACCACACTAAGCTGTGGCTGGACTCACATGTATAGCCACTGATGCTTCTTAGGCTCCACACCTGGGATACCTCACCAGCTGCACACTGACACTTCTGTAGTTCTACAGCATCAACATCCCAGTGGGCAGATGGAGAGACACACATTCTAATGACCATCATTCAGGTCATGGGTGCCATCAGTATGTTAGTTCTCAACAGGGGAAACTTTGTTAAGATGCATGCACATAGTTGTACACCATCCCTGCTATAGATCGTATCAAGCCCTGTGATCGCAGGCCACCACAGTATTCATTCTTGATGTTTGCAACATGGTGGCTCCATCCCACCACTGGAGGATCTGATCAATGACTCCTTACAAACTGCTACTAGACTGCATGGCTACCAACTCCGGCTGTTAATTCTCTCACCTGTTTCTGTGGCCCCCTCACATGTACAAATGATGATGACTCTGTCTTGTCCACCTGCTGCTTTGGTAATTTAATGTCTGTTTCACAGCATAGCCAGTCCATATACTGTATTGCACTATCAAACACAAGGTATGCAATAAACTTGGGTTTTATTTGTTTATTTTATATTTGATTACCGGGTTGGTCTGACTATGAATCAGGTGCCCATTTTCAGCAGAGACCCAGGAAGAAAAGCTCCACATACATGACAATCATAAAAATACAAAATACAACAGCTCCACATACATGATAAAAATACAAAAGTCAGAGATAAGTACAAATTAATAGACAAAAATAGTATATCATGGCATTGTGTGATAAGAATTTACAGAAGTGTATAATATATTGAGTGTACAGTAGTAAAGCAGAAAATATGTATTTGAGTAAGAAGGCACAGTAATACTATATACAGTCACATACATTAATTTAAAAATACAGTTCATTATAGTAGCTTTTTTTTATATGTGTTTGACCTTTGAGTAGTGCCAGAGGAAGATTTATCTGAATGGTGGTAGTAGGGGTAGCCATGGTCAGTACAGGTACATTGTCAGATGAGACTGAGGTGGGCTTTTAATTGAGTTTTAAAGGTGGGACTGCTGTTTTGCAATCTGATATCTGGTGGAAAAAAATTCCAGATTTTAGCAACTGTGTAGAATAGGGATTCTCCAGTGCTTTGTCTACACTTAGCTACTTCAAGAAGGGCTTTGTTTGTGGATCTTAGTTGGGGAGCAGAATTGTGAAAGTTGAGTAAGCCTGAGAGATTAGGAATCTTGTTTGGGTGATACAGCAAGTAATGAGCCATGGTGAGTTAGTTATGGTTTAGTAAGTTGGGGAGTTCTAGCTAACCTAGTTGTTTTAGTAAGTGACAGTGGTGGGAGCGGAAATTAGAGCTGGTTGTGAATCTAGCTATTTTATTATAGTACATGGACAATTTGTGTAGGTCTGTCTTGTTAAGGTTTGTTAATACATGGGATGGATAAAGCAATGTAGAGAGAAGTTGAATTCTGGATATATTAATTTTGGTGTCTTTGGTTAGATACGTTTTGCAGTGGTATAGGGTTCCAAGCTTTTTATGGACTTTGGATATGGTTTGTGCTATATGTTTGTCAAACTTTAGGTTTTGGTCAAATATTACACCAAGAAGTTTAGCTTGTGATACTGGGGAGATTTGGATGCTATTGGCAGAATTGATAGAGAAATGAGCAGAAGAATCAAATAGTTTTGGTAGGGTGGAAAAGCATAAGTTGAGTCTTTTTGGGGGTTAAGTATTAGTTGTGATTTTTTTAACCAGTTTTCAATATTGGAGAAGGCCTCTTGGGTTTTAATCTGAAGTGTTTAGATTGCGGGGGATGAGCAGATCAATGAAGTATCATCTGCATATTCGACTATTGTAGCTTGCTGGGTGGTGGTGTGGAGGGTGTTTGTAAAGATATTAAATGGTAGGGGTCCCAGAATGGATCCCTGTGGTACACCTACTGTTACTGGTAGAGGGGGGGAGAGGGAATTATGCCACCTCACTGCTTGTTGGCAGTTGGATAGGTAGTCTTGAAACCAGAACAAGGAGGGGTTGTTTATGTTGAGTTCGGCTAGGATAGTAAGTAGTTTGCTGTGAGATACTGTATCAAATGCTTTGGGGACAGATCAAGGAAGGTGGCAGACACTAGGTTTCCTTGGTTCCTATATTGATTGATGGTGAAGGATATGAGTACTGTGGTGGTGGTGCTATGGGATGGGCAAAAGCCATGTTGGGTGTTGGTGAGGAGACTATTTGTAAAATGTTTCATCAGCTGAGAATGGATACATTTTTCAAGGATTTTTGATAGGGGGGATAAGATTGCTATGGGGCTGTAGTTGGTAAGTTCAGTTGAGGGACCACCTTTATGCAAGGGTATTATGTAGGAGTTTTTCCAAAAGGCTAGAATTGTATGCTCATTGATAGACTGGTTGATAAGTATCAAGATGGGATAAGCTATAGCAGTAGTGGCAATTTTGATGTACTCTGCAGGGAGTTTGTCGATTGCCAAGGTGTGGGTTTTAGTTTAGTGAGGTGCTGCTTGTATATTGTGTTGGTAGGAACTGGTTTTAGACTGAATGGGGAGTATGAGTTTGAGTTGCTGAATGGTTGTGGGGGCGTGCAGGTCTGGCTGTTGCTAGTTAGGTTAAGGATGGAAGAAGTGAAGTAGATTTTAAATTGGGTAGCTATCTCTATATTATTTCCTCTGACACTGGAGGGAGGGGTAGTGGGTTTGCCTGGTTGTAATACTTGGTATACAGCTGCCCAGAATTTTTGGTGGTTAGTGGTATGTCTTGTAGCTCTGTGTAGTAATTTTTCTTATTTTGCCTTATCTGTTTTTTTGCTTTATTACATAGTTCAAGGAAAATCTGCCTGTTGTGATCGGTCTTATTGTAATACCATGTAACCCACGCTTTATCCCTAAGTTTTAGAAGGATTCTTCTGTTTTTAGAGAGCCATGCGGCTGGGTTCGTTGTTATTCAAATTGTCCATAGGGGAGCCATCTGATTTAGTATGTTTAAAAAGATGGAATTGAAGTAGTCTACTGCCTTGTCTAGTGTGAGGGTTTTTAGGGGAACCCAGTTGCAATACCTTAGTAAATTAATGAAATCCTCCGGTATGAAATTTTTTGAATTACAGATTTCATATAGGGTGGTTGTTTTAGTGGTTTTGAGGTGTTGTCTTAATATGAATGTGGGTAAATGGTCACTAAGGCCATTTGGTACTGTGCCATAATATTGGGAAGTAGATGGGTTGTTTGTAAGGATCCAGTCTAGTATGGATTCCTTGTTTATATTTTTTGTCAATGAGGGTGGGTGTTTGGATAGGTTGGGTATAAGAATACAGGTTGGTGTGATTAGACGGGATAGTTGTGTTAATAGATTTCCAGTCAATGTTAAAGTCCCCTAGGAGGAGTGTCTCCTGTGGGAGGTTTGCGGATGCCCAGTTTAGTATAGACTTGAGAGTACATATGCTGTTACCTGAGGGTATGTAAATACCTACTAGGTTTAGTTGTTTCTCTTGATTGATGTGAATTTTGGTGACTAGGGTTTCTGTATTGTTAAATGTTGGGATTTCTTTATATATAAGGTCTACCTTGAGGACAGCCTTCTACAGCATGGAGACGCCTCCACCTTTTTTGATAGTTCTATCAGCCCTGATTATGTTACAACCTGGGAGAAGTATCTCATTGTTGTTAATGCGAGGTTTGAGCCGGGTCTCTGTAATGAGTGTAATGTCTGGGTTGTAAGAGGAGAGTGTAGCATGTAGTTCATCAATTTTGTTCAAAATACTTCTAGTGTTCATACTAGGTATAAGTAGGTCACAGGGTTTTTTACAGTTAATTGCATGTTGGATGTTTGGACTAGTTAGGTTGGTAGTATCAGCTGTGGGGCCTGGGTTGATAGTGCATTCATTATTATATTCTTTGTTGCCTGTGTTATAGCTCATAGCTGTGGACCAGACACTGCCTCTTTGCTAGTGCCATGTTGTGTTGTGTCCACCTCTGCCTCATACGGGGTCCTAGTGTCATCTTTTCTTCCTTGGACTAGTCACCCTCATTCTCATCTGCTGATCCAGCAGGTATGTTGGGCACTGCTGGGATTTTTCCCTGCTACTGGAGCAATTTCTGTAAAACCAGGTTGTTCAATATCGTACGCACTACAAATATATGACTGCAGAGTTCATGTAAATACTGCAAAGCCTCACTAGATGTAGCGAGACAACAAAAATATTCCTTAGCATATTCCACAGTTTTCATATTTCTGCATGTGCAATACTATACACCATCCTTGTCGTGGTCTGGAGGTTACAGAGGGTGTCATCAACTATGTTTTCAGTATATATTCAGCATTCCCTGCAGCACAACAGTAACAGCAATATATGTGGCCTGCTGTTTGATTGCACAGTAATTGCATGTAGTAGTCTGTTTCCACGTGCATGTGCATCAACTAATATTGGAGAGTGCTGCACACCCCCTACTGTAATGTCTTCCCTGGTAAGTTCAGACCACAAAATGGTCTCCTTTGTAGTGAAAATAAAACATGGACCCCCCCCCCCCCAGCTAAACTGGGAATATTCAGGAATACTCTAAGGTTAACTTCCTGCTATTAAGTGATAACCTCGCAAAATTTCAAGCCCCCATAAACCCTGGGAACACTGCTGCCTATGCAGAACTGCTCACAGAAACCCTGTACAAGCATGCTAATAGCTGCATAGAGGCTGTACCCACCAGGAAGATGTACAGAACTAACTCAAAAAACAAGCCACCCTGGTGGAATCACAAAATTAGGTCTATGTTATGTTATCAAACAATGAAAAGACCGAACGCTCTTTCATCGAACTGTAAAAGTCAACAGCACTAAAGAGCGAAGACATGGAACATTGATTTTTTTTCCCAGGGAAAAAATTTGGTGGGCCGTCTTTGGGACTTTGACATTTCCTCCACTATGGTGCAATCTCGGAGTTGGTATATTTAAGTGGGGGCACAGCCCCCCCCCCACATTGGGATGTGTGTGGGGATGAAGCCCCCCCCATTTATTTTGTGTTTGATTTTTTTTTTTGTGGAGCAGCGATTTTTTTCACTGTTTAGTGGTGTTGACCTTTCAAGTTCGATGAAACAGAGTTCGCTCTTTTCATCATTCGATAATGTAACATAGACCCCACAAAATCAATAGGCTGTATAACAGAAGGAAGAAAATCATGGCAAAAATTAGGAGGTGTGACACCCAGCAGGATAAAAGCATTCTCATCAAACCAAACAAAACACCTCAGAGAACAAATAAAGTCTACCAAAGCCAAACTTGATGAAAATTTGGCCATCCAGGCCAAGGACAACCACGATGCATTCTTTAGGTATGTCCACAACCTCAAAGACAATACACAATTGTGTGCAGAGCTCACTGTAAATGGAGCCACCTATACTGAGCCAGAAGATAATAGCAGACCAGATAAATTCAGCACCAACATTACCCCTCTCCCTCTCAACATTCCTTCAGGAAATAACATCAAACATAACTCTTTGTTAAAGTAAACTTGTTAAATAAACACTCTAGTCTCTTGGCAGTTCAAAGTACAATACTTTTATTAAAATAGAAAATCACACATGCAGGAGACAGTACTCAGAAAGTCATGTCTCCCCAAACAACAGATTTCTCACACATTATATAGAAAATCTTATCACAGTAATACATTTTATCTATGAAACCACTGTTAGCATCCAATAGGAATATAACAAGACAGCACATTTCATCTATCAAACCACTATCCTGTATCCAATAGGAACATCGCAAGTTAGTAGAAAATACATTTTACATTTGTTATCTATATTTTGTCCTAAAAGGAAGGACTTTCCATTTTGCTACGTGCCTGCAAGGAAAGCAGGACCTCAGGCTAAGGTACTAGAAACTACGAGACATTTTTTCCCAGTACTTTTCCATGACATCAAGATACTTTTGCAGTCACATACACTAACTTGCTAACATACACATGCATTTAACCTTTTGCAACCTTTACAATCCCTCCTTTGACACTGAGAAAGCATCACACTAAAACTACTTTTCAGAGACCAAAAATATTTTCATACATCTTGCCAAACCCTTCAAAAACTATCTTTTCATTTTCATTCTCCCCAACAAATGCATCAGTGCACTTGGTAAATGGCATATTTTCAAAGCTATTGACATTTACATTTTGCAATGCAATAGAAGATTGAGATGCAATAAGCTTAGTTATTAAAACTTTGCATAAAAATTGAAGCAATAATATAATTACAATAACAATAGCAATAAGCATAATAAACTTTAGAATACCACCACCCCATCCAGAAAATAAATTAAGGAGCCATGCCCACTGTGAGGTGTTAGCCTCCTAGGTATTAGACATTTCAGCTACTTTCTGGATAATTTCCAAATGGTTACATATGTAGTGCTCGTTAGCAAGAATAAACATACAGCTTTCCTCATGCATAAGTGTGCACATATGCCCTTTCACTGCAAGTATGAAGTCAAGCATCATTCTGTTCTGCAGCACTACAGCCTGCAGAGCACTCAGCTCCGCAGTGATTAAATTCACAGATTTAAAAGTTGCATTACTGAGTACTTCTAACAACTTAAATAACTTTTATAGCTCCCATATTACTTTTGGAGCTCCATAGGCAGGAACTACACCCACCCCAGAAATAACAAAATCACCAAGGTCCATATAAGAAAGTCCTTTGAAAGCTGCTTTTTCTAAATCAGGATGGTAACTCCAAAAAGCATCAATTTTACCAATTGGATTTTTTACAGTCTGAGTCTCTCTGACATTCCATATCTTTCCGCTGTGCAAATCAGTTGTGTGTCGGAAGCTGGAACAACAAATCTGACGAAACAGCTGCCATACCAATTGCTTGTGAGCCATCTGTAGGCCTTTTTCCCACAAATAAAATAATAACCTTGTTCTAATGCATATACATATGACTTTTATTATTTGTTATTTATTGTTGGGTGCCTAAATGAGCTAAAACTATTCACAATTTCATAAATAGGATCATCATTAGTCACATTCTCTGAAGGCCCCCTACATATTGTTACTTTGGTTTTAATTCTACATGGCTTGCTAATCAATGCAATATTACATCTTCTATGTCCTACAGTTCAGGTACCATTGTGCTGCAAATAAAATATCCTTTGAAATTATCCTGCAATGGGAAGGTTATAGGTTTAATTCTCATTTTTATAATTCCTCCCTTTTTAGTAATGCCTGTCAAGTCTCTGGAGGAGTGTCAATATTCACCAAGGATATTCACACCACCAGGCTAGTTGCCCAACACAATGCGTCTGAAATTCTCCAGGTGCAACTAACACTAGGTAAGACTGCAATCCAAATTGTATCTTGCTACAGATCCCCCACCATACCCCAAGATTCTCACTACACCTTTCTAAACATACTGGAAAATATTAAGATAGAACCAAACACCCTAATACTGGGTGATTTTAACTACCCAGCCAATAACTGGGAAAACTACTAATGTACCAACACTTTTGCCCAACGGTTCTTGGAATTCATAAATTCCAACGCCCTGGATCAACTAATCCATAGTCCCACCAGGGGCTCCAATATGCTAGACCTGGTCATTACCAACATGAGAAATCAATGCTCCACACCTATGGTCACCCCCTCGTTAGTCAGGTCTGACCATAAGCTAATCACCCTTAACATCCACATCCCACCCCCACCCCCCCAGTAAGGAAACCTCCATAAAAAACTTCTCCAAAGCCAACTTCATGCTACTCAGGTCAGAAGTGACAAACTTCATGACACCCATGCAGATGGGAACTGAAAGTTCAACTGCTGAATCCTACACTAAGGCACTGTACGAGCACATCCACTCATGCATGAATCGTGCCATCCCAAATAGAACCAAGATGCTCTCATCCAAAAAAAGAAGCCAATCTGGTGGTCCCCTGCTATAAACAAACTTTACAACAAAAGGAAGAAACTGTTGCAGAAAAGAGGAAAATCCCAGATGCAAAAAACTCCCTTATCAGCCTCAGTAAGAAAATGAGATCCCTCATAAAATCCTCCAAAGCTAGTTACGAAAATAAAATTGCCAAAGATTCCAAAGACAACCACAAGGCATTCTATAACTATGTCAAGAATCTAAATGGCAATGCTCAGATCTGCTCTGAGCTAAAATAAAATGGCATTAAATATACTGATCCCGAGGATATTGCCAATATCCTGGCAGATCGATTTAGTGCCAACTTCACCCCCCTCTCACCCCCTAAATGGCCCATCTCAATACCAGAAGATTGCCAAATTCCGGTAATAACGGCCACACAGGTAAAAAACGCACTCTCCAAAGCTAAGAATACAGCATCCGTGGGACCAGATGACATCCCGGGCTATGTACTACATGAACTACAATATGAACTGGCACCTCACCTAAGTGTCATGTTTAATCATAGCCTCACTTCAGGTTTCGTGCCCACTGAGTGGCGCAGAGCTACAGTTATCCCACTCCACAAGGGGGGATCCACCTTGGATCCCGGAAACTACCATCCCATCAGTCTGACAAGCCTTATCTGCAAGGCCATGGAGCGTATTATCATTGAAATTATAAATAAAGATATTGGCAACCTTCAAACACTGCACCCCACCCAGTTTGGGTTCGTGAAGGGCCGATCTTGTCTCCTGAACCTGATTGGCTTCTTCGAATCAGTCTCCAGAGCCATGGACAAGGGTAAGGTAGTCCACACAGCCTATCTAGACCTTGCCAAGGCCTTTGACACCATCCCCCACTCTGGAATCATAGATAAACTTACTAAGCTGGGCATTAATCCCTACGTCACCCAATGGGTTGCTAACTAGCTTACTGACAGAACCCATACTGTAAAAGTAGCCAACTCCAAATCCAGCTCCAGACAAGTGACAAGTGGAGTACCTCAAGGTTCAGTCCTGGGACCGCTCTTGTTTGGCATCTACTTCTCTGAATTACAGGCCAACACTAAGGGACTCTGGCTAACAAAGTTCGCAGATGACTGCAAACTGGGAGCCATTATTGAATCCCCAAATGATGTGGATACTCTACAAAAGGGCCTTACAGAAACAAGAAATGTATAGTTATCCCCTTTGGGAAAAAAACATGTATCTGTGAATTACCATATAGGTGGCAGTACACTAAACACCGAAAGTGTGATAAGAGACTTAGGGACACAGGTGGACAGTGGTCTCACCTTCAATAACCACATCGCCACAACAGTCAGGAAATCCTTCTATGTGGCACACCTCATCACTAAGGGCTTTTCATCCAGAAAAAAGGAGGTCATTGTCCCACTGTACTCATCCCTCATTAGACCCATTATAGAATACAACGCCCCATTTGGTATGTACCTCTCAAGACATCTGCAACAACTGGAAAGGCCGCAGAAATACCTCACTAAAAGAATCACAGGCCTAAAGCAGATGCCCTACGTTGACCGCCTTAAAAAACTCCAGCTATACTCTGTCGCATATCGTCTACTCAGAGGCGATCTCTGCTTAACATACAAGGCCATGTCAAACCCAGAGCTGTTGGACATGCTACACTTAAAGAAATCCTAATCCCTCAGAGCCACACACTCCAGGGATCTAAACCTTGTCATCACAATAAACAAAACATGCTGGAGGGATAGGTTCCTGACCCAGAAACTCCCCAGACTCTGGAATAGATTGCCCATACATGTCAAGCAGAGTGCTTCTTTGGCCCTCTTCAAAAGGAACCTTGATGATTGGATGGGAGAAAGGAAATTCACCCCAGGGATCACGTCAGTCGCCCTGCTAGACAGGGGTCCAGGGCAGTAAATAGTGTGGGAAGAAATAGCCAGGGAATTGTTATGGCTAGGCTTGTATAGGCCCTAGGGCTGATAGCCTAGTACCAACCTATGAACCTATGAAGCTATGAAACATTCAAAAGGAATACTCTGGATGGAATACCATATGTGCATTTGGTATAGCAGCACATATCCAACAATTACTCACAGTGAATGTCACTGCATAAGTCTGAGAATAGGATCAAATGTATTAAATGAAGGATGCCAGTCTGCCACTGTTTGTTTAGGCTTAAGTGCTATGAATCTGTGCACTCTCTTATAAAAAGGTTGAACAGTACTTACAGTTTCTGCAGGAATCAAGAAATGTAGTAACAAAAGAAAAATTACACAGGAAGAGTGGGCTGGGTGGGATCAGAATGGATACTCGCAGATGTCCAGGCACAGATGAGGTTTGTGATGACTAGTTCACTATTATTGCTGTTGCTGGATACCAAATAAATTCCCCACTGGCTGTGGCTGTTGTCTGTGTCCCATGAGCAGTGCTTGGTTGCCTGACTCAAGGGAAATGTCCTCCTCCACTGGTATTTTAAATTAGTCATCGTATCTTTCTTCCAACTCTCTGTTTTTTCATTTGGTATGAGAAGAGACTGGTTCATTACCCGACAAGGCCTCATCAGGGGAGTTGAATGGAATAGATTGGTTTTCTTCATGTGGGACTGGTTTTCAAACATGGGAGACATGGATCCAAGTTAGAGACCCTTCAAGTCTGATGGCTGTGGCTGTAGTAAGTAGGATCAAAAAAGGCCCCTTCCATCGAGTCTGCAGGGCATGCTTTCTGGAGAAGGATCGAATGTACAACCAATCGCCTGGTTGGACCTTATGTGTTAAGTCTGGATCAGGCTGGATCTGGGCAGAGAGTACATGTGAATGGTAGCACTGCAGAACAGAAATAAGAGACTTCCAATAATCAAACAACATATCATCAGTCAATTGTAATTTTAAACTGGCTGGAAGGGGTGTGGCTGGCATTCTCATGGGCCTTTCCATGACAATTTTAGGAGGAGATAATTTTTCTAGACATACTAACTGCACTTTGAAGTGTAAATAGCACCGAATGCCATTTCAACCCTGTTTCTGCAGTAAGTTTAGCTAATTTAGTATTTAATCTCTGATTAATACGTTCAGTCATACCTGAAGCCTGAGGTCTGTGTGGACAGTGTCATTGCAGATTGATGTTCAATATTTTACAAAGATACTGCACCACTTGACTAGTGAAATGGGGGCCTCTGTCAGACTGTATATTACAAGGGACCCTAAACTGGGGTATCAGTTTATACAACAACTTTTTTGCCACCGTAGTGGAGTCATTTTTTGCACATGAATATGCTTTTACCCAACCAGAAAAAATATCTACAATAACCAATACATATTTAAACTTTAAGTTTTGTGTTAACTCAATAAAATCCCACTGGATACTACAAAAAAGTCCCCACGGTTTCTTAATATGTTGCATGGGAACAGTAACAGATTTAGACACATTAAAAGTAAGACATATATTACATGTACTGACAAGATACTGAATGACTTCTGAAGCTTAAGGGCATACCAATCAGCCAAGAGTTGGTTTAATAATGCATTTTCTCCCAGATGGGATGGCAAATGATAAGCCTGCACCAACTGAGGTAAAAGCAGTTGTGGGGGCTACTAACCTTCCGTCCAGATGGCACCAAAGTGAGTCCAGGGAACGGCAGCAGCCATCATGAATTCACCTTACCCTGTCAGAGTCTTCAGCTTTGTTTTGAAATTGCAACACATTAGTCAATAACACAGCTATATCATCAGTTTGAAAAGGCTGCAGAAAAAAGAAGCCTGAACAAGATTTAACTAGGCAGCCTGTCATGCCACTCTGTCTGCAAAAGCATTTCCTCTCACTTCAAAGGAGGAAGCAGACTTATGAGCAGCACACTTTACAATAGCTATTTGCTTCGGTAAGAGCAAAGCATCTAATAGTTGCTGAAGAAAACAGTATTTTTGATAATTGTCCCAGCAGAAGTAAGATATCCACGTTCCTGCCACAAAGTCCCAAAATCATGATCAACAACATAACAATAACGGCAATTAGTATATATTGTGACCTGTTTGCCCTTAGCTAACTTACAAGCCTCTGTGAGAGTCACTAACTCTGCCACTTGAGTTGAGACATTACCCTGCAACTGTCCTGTTAACAAAAGAGAGTTGTATTTAAGTGTACTTAGACATTTTATTACTGCGAACTATATGTTGACATCATATCCTGTTTGTGGGATTTAAAAGACATGTGTTGGGGGAGGGCACATGTTTCTGAAGAAGTTCACATTTGATTAAAGTGGAAGAAAGCGCTAAGACTGCATTTGCCTCGTTTGTGCCATTTCTACATTTGGGCTTTGTTGCCAGTTCTGTTCATTGGTTGCGGCTAGTCCGTCTTTTTTTGTCATACAGTTTTCTAGTTACACAGAGCCTAGTGAGGTATGGCTACAGAGGCGTCCTCCTCGGACAACTTGTTGGACCTAACAACGCATTCTACACCGGGAGCGGGTAGAGCTGAAGAGCGACGTGACTCCTGTGATGTGGATACCACGCTAATAGCAACTATCACAAAGATAGTGTTTGACTGTTTGCAAAACAGTAAAAAGCGGAATGTTAATGAAGGGGTTAACATCACTAATCCAAACGTGAACGATTTGTGTCATAAGGCAGCGCCGTTTCCAAGAGTTGGGGCGCACATTAGTCCAACTGAGCGTGATGGAAATAACAGCGTTTCATCAAACAGCAACATTTGGGGTTTTGTGTGTAAGGAAGTGCAGAATCCTTTCAAGAACATCAACGGAGATTCAACGAACCGGACTGCTAGTGAGTACAATGATAACACAACCGATTTAAGAACTTGTAAAAAGCTAATTTTTGACTTGGAAAAGTTAGTTTTTAGATATATCACATTAGAACTAGAGATACAATATTTGACAGAATGTATCCAAAGAAGCATTGTACCGCAGGGTCTGAGGACTGCCAAGTTTCCAAATTGTGTGGAACCTGGGGACACTTTGTCAAAAAAGATTATTAAAGTGTATAATGACGCAGGTTTGGCCATGATGGACATTTTGGTCAAACACTATGATTCAGACATCACCAAAGTTAAAGCGGAAATTAAAGAGTTGGATGATTATATCAAAAACAATGTTTGTTTTCATGAACTGTCTACTTTATATAGTAATATTGAGTTTAAGGCTAACAAACATAGGGCCACTATTGTGCAAAGGAAACAACACAAACTGTTGAGAGACATCAAGACATATAGGTCAAATGAGGCCTATCTGTCAGTATTGGAAGCATCTAATATGAGCTCTAATTTACAAAAGGATGTCTCTACCTTTGGACAAAAGTCTAATATTTTGCCGCAGGGAACAGCTAAAGAAGTGGAAGTAGTGTGTAATGAGAATGTCTGTAATATATTGACTGAAAGTCCAGTTAAAGGTACATCACGGCCTGTCATTACATCTAAAGAGGCGGCCAATGACATCAGCCTGGGGAACGTTACCACTAGTTATGCGGAGGTTGCAAGCCAGCAACCTGGTCCTTCAAAAGCCCCTTTTCAACAACAAAGGGCACAGGGAAAGAGGACTACCAGGTGGTACAATACCACCCAGCAGAAAGGGAAATTGAAGGGCAAAAACAAGAAAAGATGGTAACATCTTTTACAAATAAGACTGAATATGCTCTGAATGTCATTAATTTAAGTTGTATGTTGTTAAATGTAGACGCTTACAATGTACTTGACAAAGGCTTTACTTTCATTCCTAGTAACAGAGTGGACATTAGTAGGTTGTTGGTAGATTTCAGATTGTATCTACGGAAGTTAAATTTGAAATATATTTTTAAGGACATTACGGATGGTAATGCAAATATGAATAGATTACCAAAAAATCCTAGTACATACAATCCTCCCTTGGTGAACACATTACAAGTATTCATGAATTCATGTGAGAAAGAATTCAGAAATATGAATGCAGGTAATGACTTGTACAATTTAACTAATAATGAAGTTAAAGCGTTGCAGGAGTTATCATCAAATTCTGAGATAAGAATTATGAAAGCTGACAAGGGGGGCAAAACCATCATTATGGATACAGCAGATTACAACCAAATGATATCAAACATGTTAAAGGATACTACAAATTATTCTAGGGTTACAATAGAGTTTGTCAAAACTAGCTTCAGAAGAATAGATGTCATTCTATTTGATATGTTCTGTCAGAATGAAATTGATAAGGTGGATTATGATTTCCTATTAGTAGAACATCCAACCATGGCAAAGTTTTTTGGTATACCCAAAATACAATATGGCCTTGATGAAGTATCTTTCAGACCGATTGTATCAGCAAAAAACTCGAAAACAGAAAATATTTCCATCTGGCTAGACAGTTTACTTAACCCAGTAGCACAAAAAGCCGAATATTATCTAAGAGATTCCTGGCAGCTTTTGGAAATATTAGGGAAGATAGGAACTTTAGACAAAGATGTAAATTTTGCCACATTAGATGTGAAAAGCCTCTACACTTCCATCGATCAAATCGAAGGAATAGAATATATGAGAGAACATCTCACTAATCACACTAGTTTGAGTGGTGATAGGGTGAATACATTATGCACCCTCATGGAGATAGTGCTTGAAAATAATTTTTTTAAGTTCAACAATGTACTCTACAAACAAACATCAGGAGTGGCAATGGGGGCCAGGGTAGCCCCAGCCTTTGCTAATTTAGTAATGTCCAGATGGGAACAGCAGTTTTTGAAAGTCCATGAAAGTTTTGAGAAAGTTTTGATGTACTATAGGTACATAGATGATTTGTTTTTTGTGTGGAAAGGTGGTTTAAGTGAATTTGAGAATATGTTAACAGACATTAATACCACTACTAGTTTTTTAGTTTTCAAACTCGGAGAATTTGGCAGAAATATACATTTTTTGGATTTAGATCTGGGTATTAATGATAACACTGGTACCATTACAAGTAAAGTTTATAGGAAATCTTACTTTACCAACCAATATCTCCATAAGACAAGTTTACATCCACAACATATGAAAAAAAGTGTAGTGAAGGGACAAATGATCAGACTCAGTAGGTTGACTACAAATGACCTAGTATTCTTGCAAGAACTTATAAAATTGAGAGACATGTTTGTAACAAGAGGATATAATCACAATTGGATAAAAAAACTGGAAAAGGAAGTAAAATCACTCAGACAAGGTGTAGCAAAACCTATATTATTAGCTACAGATATTTCTGTGGAAGCACCAAGAGTATTACATCAAAGGCATGAGAACGCCAATAAAAATGAGAATTGTGAGTTCCATACTGCATTTCCACTTCCTATAACTAATGAAGTTGAAGAAATTAGGAAAACTATAGAAACGAATTGGAGAATAATCTTAGGTAATCAAGAACTAGTCAAAAGTGTAGGGATGAAACCATTGTTCACATACAAAACAGTTACTAACATTAAGAAAATGTTAGAACATACTAACAACAGTTTTGTAGTGAAGTCTAGAGATCTTATTAAAAAGGGTACATTTGCATGCACCAATTGTAGACAATGTAGATTCTTGAGTAATAGTTCTTCTGTTACTTTGAAACACTCTAGAAAAACTTTCTGGGCAAGGAAATACTTCAACTGTAACAGTGAATTTGTGGTATATTTGGCTTGCTGTGCATCATGTGCATGTTACTATGTGGGTAAAACTGTCAGAGTTTTAAAGAGAAGGATTTACGAACATAACTTAGCGATCAAAAATAGGGACAAAAACAATGCACTGGCAAGGCATTCTTTAGTTTGTAGAGATTTCAAAAAGTTTGAGTTTCATGTCTTGGATCACATAGATAAAGTGACATTCATGGGGGACAGCAATAACAAATTAGAGCAAAAAGAGAGTATCTGGCAATTAATGTTAGGGGCGGATCAACATCCAGGGCTCAATGAAGTTATTAATATCAAATGTTTTTTGTTGTATAAATAACATTGTTTGGTATCATACAGTATTTATAAGACCATTCCAACATTATTGAGTTCATATCATCAGGAATGACCATTATTAACAAATTCAAATTCAATGTACCATTCCAGTACTTTGTTTTAACACTGATTATTTAATGTTAGTTTGATAGCAGATTTTTTATAGAAGATATTTCTCTGAATTAACATAGTTTTTATATAAATGTATACAATTATAGTTGTATTTAAGTGTACTTAGACATTTTATTACTGCGAACTATATGTTGACATCATATCCTGTTTGTGGGATTTAAAAGACATGTGTTGGGGGAGGGCACATGTTTCTGAAGAAGTTCATATTTGATTAAAGTGGAAGAAAGTGCTAAGACTGCATTTGCCTCGTTTGTGCCATTTCTACATTTGGGCTTTGTTGCCAGTTATATCCACGTTCCTGCCACAAAGTCCCAAAATCATGATCAACAACATAACAATAACGGCAATTAGTATATATTGTGACCTGTTTGCCCTTAGCTAACTTACAAGCCTCTGTGAGAGTCACTAACTCTGCCACTTGAGTTGAGACATTACCCTGCAACTGTCCTGTTAACAAAAGAGAGTCTTTAGTACAGACGGAAAAAGCAATGGTGAACTGTCCATCTTTTCTTCATACACAAGATCCAGTGATGCAAAGAATAAGGTCAGTATTCGGCAGTGGTGTGTCTTGCAAATCTGGTCTAGGAGGAAGCACATTGTTAATAACAAGAATACAATCATGTGGTCCTCCCTCATCAGCAGCAGGAATAAGAGAGGCAGGATTTATGGCAGGACACCTGACAATTTGCAAAGAAGGGTTATTAAGCAATGCTAGCTCATATTCAGAAAGCCTGGAAGTAGACAAGTATTGTGTCTTAGTTTTCAGTAACAAAGCCTCAACAGAATGTTTTACTGCAACAAAGGTATTATGGCCCAGAGTTAGAGCTGCTGCCATATCTACCAAATGGACAGCTGCTGCTACCACTCTCAAACAAGGGGGAAGGGCAGCTGCTACTGGAGCAAGATTTGTACTATAGTAAGCAATCAGTCTGTAACCATCATTCCTTTTATGAACTAATAATCCCAGTGCTACTTTATTGCTTTCACAACAGAAAAGGTAAATGTTTTTAGAGTAATCTGGCAATCCTTGGGCTGGTGGATTTGAAAGAAGAGAGTTTAACTGAACAAAAGCTTGTTCATAATTTTGTTGCCAGGGAAGTGGCTTAGGAGTATCCTTTTAAAGGAATTCTAACAAAGGTTTTGTTACTTCAGCATAGTTAGAGATCCACTGCCTACAGTAGCTTGCCAACCCAAGAAACCACCTGAGTTGTTTTAATGTTGTTGGTCTCGGTGCAGTTTGGATGACAGTTATTGAGCAGGGTCTGCCTCAGTAAGAAAAGAATCTTCATCCAACTGCTGTGGGACAACACACATTTGTATGGCTAAGGAGTTATCAGGCACATTTAAATACACTCTCTCAGGTGTACAAAAGACTGTGCACTGTAGTTTACAAAGGAGATCTCTTCCTAACAGGTTAAGGGATGCAGAGGTCTCCATGAGAAAAGTATGCTAAGCTGTCAATGGTCCAAGTTGAATGGGGACTGAAACAGTCTCAGGGTAGTCTAAAGAGACTCCCGATACCCCTACCCAATGCACCAAAGTGGTAGACAAAGGAAGATTTTGGGCAGCCGATGCATTTAGCATGGCTCTAGTAGTTCCAATGTCTATAAGAAAAGGAACATTGGTATCTTAAACTTTGATATTGACAAAAGGGCCTTTTTGCTTAACTGGCACCATTGGAAATAGCTGTAATTCCTGTTCATAGCTGTCCTATGCAGTTTGTTGCCAGGTGGGTGGTTGCTATGGGGTAATTCATGTAGGAGGCTGCTGCTGCTGTCTTGTATTCTGTGGACCAGGAGAGGGAGTTTCAAAAGGATTAGTTGTTTGTGGTGTGGGGGCAACTGGCTGCAGAAAAAGACAATCATCTCTCCAATGGCCACTCTGCCCACAGTTAAAACAAAGGTTAGCGTTAGGACCCTGCTGGGTCTGATTTTGAAAATTATAAGTCTGGGAATTTGGGAATTGTGGAGGAAATACTGTCTTGGATAAATCTAGGCCTGCTTCATCCCCCTCTTCCTCCTTTATTTCTACCTTTTGACTAGGGAAGGTACTCAGCATTTGGAGCTGTGCATTAACTAATTGTTTGTCATTCATTTTTCTCACGAGTAAGGATGTCTGCTAAGTACTGAACTTGAGTCATGAGTTCATGGAGCCCTAGGCTTGGCTAATTTAAACAGACTTTTTTCAACTGTCATGAATAGGGGGAAGCAATCCATCTACAAAGGTGGCTGAGAGGCCACTCGCTACTGGCCCTTCTGTGGACTCAGAGTAACTGGAGTAGGCTTCAAATGCCTCAGTCATATGGAGTAAGTAGGAGTCTACCTGTTTATCTTTCCTCAGTATGACTGCTTTTATATGAGACCAATTAGGGACTGGGGGGCACACAGCTGTTATGGCTTGGAGCAAGTACTCCCTGGCATTCTTAAAAGCCTGTGTATCTGTGTGTTCAGGAATAGGATCAGCTATTTGTGCATGGTCCCAAATATGTTTAAGTAAGTCTGGCAGGAGGGCATATTCCAAGACAGCTCTAATTTCTTCCAACATAGGATTTTGCAATTTAATGTGACCTGCAAGAATCTTTGCAAATTTAGCTGGGTTAGTATGAACAGATGGAAGGGAGTCTACTATAGTTTGAAAGTCTACAATGGACCAAGCACATATTACTCGCATAACAGGAGGTGCTGATTTATTTCTGCCATCTGCAGGATTAGGAACCTGTCACAGAGGGCGCAATTGGGTAGCTGGAGAATTTGTCTTAAATCCACCCTCCTCCTCCTCTGAGGAATTATCAACATCCCTATCTGGATTGAATTTGTCAGGACCAATATAATCATACCCATCTATAATTATGGGAAACTGGATGACAAAGTGGTGTGGATGTAACTTGTTCCATTTAGAAAATGGAAATAATTTTTTTTTGTTTATGCAGTTTGGGAAAACTGATGTACATTAGAGAAGAATCTGCATCACCTCTCTGCTTGACACCAGAAGTACAGGCAGCTGTAGACTTCTTAGATTCTTTAGAATGGGTATGATCTGCTACAGGAGAGGGAGCAGGAGGGGGGAAATGCTCTGATAATGTCTTGGGAGCAGTGATTAAAGAAGTGGGTGTCTTGGCAGCTGAGGAGGCAGCTGTGTAAGAAGGGGCTCAGTGAGAGGGGGGTGAGGGTGGTGGAGAGTGAGAAGGAGAGGAGAAAGTGGAATCTGGCTGGGCAGGAGGTTCGTGATATGGTGGAGGTGGTGCTCTAGGTAATACTAAACTAAATACACAGTCATCCTCCGATAACTCATCCTGATTAAGTTTCAGCTTCTGAAGTTCTCTAAGAGGATAAAGTTCAGAATCCTCTTGCCCCTTACAATCTGCACGCTGAAGGCGATTGCTTTATTTGCAGCTTGTAACTGAGACTTTAGTTTTGCTGTATTATGTTTCAAACTATGGACAATAGATTCCTTTTCCCTATCTTTAGATTCTATTTGCCAAGAATTAAAGGCTGACCAGCAGCTAGCAGGGACTTTGTTACCCTTTTCTTTAAATAGATTTTGCACATTTAATAAAATATCTCTATCAAAAGTTTCTGCAGGGGGAAAGGTCAGTTTACCATCATTTTTCATCCATTCATGCCATTTATCAAAATACAAACAACTGTCTTTAGAATATTTAAAATACATATACCTGGCAGACATCCCTTGCTCAGGTTCTTTTAAAGATCCCACATTTGCTCCCATTGTAAAAAGATTTTACAACGTTAATGCAAAAGTTTAAAAATATCCCACACACATACTGAACCTACAAGCATACAGAAAAATTACACTTACCTTTGACTGTCTGCAAATCTGCCAAGGGAGAATGCAAACAAAGATGCAGTTGTGATCTGATTCTTCAGAAAAATGCACTTGACATAAAACTGTCAGAGGGCTCAATAAAGTGCTTTTTCTGTGGAAGCAGCTCCCAAAAGTCCAAAAAATCTGACTCTCATGGCACTAGCTGTTAAGGTAAACTTGTTAAATAAACACTTTAGCCTCTTGGCAGTTCAAAGTACAATTCTTTTATTAAAATAGAAAAAAAAAATGTGTGGGAGACAGTACTCAGAAAGTCATGTCTCCCCGAACAAAGGATTTCTCACACATTATATAGAACATTTTATCACAGTAATAAATTCTATCTATGAAACCACTGTTAGCATCCAACAGGAATATAACAAGTCACCACATTTCATCTATCAGTCCACTATCCTGTATCCAAAAGGAAAATGCCAAGTTAGTAGAAAATACATTTTATATTTGTTACCTATATTTTGTCCTAATAAAGAATGAGTTTCCATTCTGCTATGTGCCTGCAAGGAAAGAAGGGCCTCAGGCTAAGGTACTAGAAACTATGAGATGTTTCTTCCCAGTACTTTTCCATGATTTAAAGACACTTTTGCAGTCACGTACACTAACCTGCTAACATACACATGCATTTAAACCTTTGCAACCTTGACACCCTGCTATCACTAGGGAACAAGTCCTTAATGGTCTCTCTAAGGCCAAGAACACTGCATCAATGGGTCTAGACAATATCCCTATATGCCTTCTAAATAGCACGAAGCATGACCTATCACTCCCTCTGGAACTGCTATTCATCTATAGCCTCCAAACAGGTTTCATGTCTGATGAATGGAGAACAGCAACAGTCATCCCTCTGTACAAAGGTAGGCCATCTACAGACCCTGGAAACTACAGACCCATAAGTCTCACTAGTCCTATACGTAAAGCATGGAAAGAATTATCATGGAAATGATCAACAGTGATATAGTAAACCTTCAGACACTAGACCCAACCCAGTTTGGTTTTGTCAAGAACAGGTCATGCCTACTCAACCTGGTGGACTTCTTTGAGAAGGTCACCAAAGCAATGGATGAGGACAAAATGGTTCACACTGCCTACTTTGACCTGGCCAAGGCATTTGACACAATACCCCACTCAGGCATTGTTGGCAAACTCATGAAGTTGGGTACAAACCTGTATGTCACCTGGTGGATAACCAACTGGCTCACAGACAGGACCCAGGAAGTTAGAAATGGGGAGTCCACCTCTACAAAGATGCCAGCCACAAGTGGTGTCCCTCAGGGATCGGTCCTTGGAACACTCCTTTTTGGCATTTATTTCTTTGAAGTCAAGGCCAATGTCAATGGTCCCTGGCTGATTAAATTTGCAGATGTTTTCAAATTAGGAGCTGTCATTGTATCCCACACTGACACAAATGTTCTCCAGGAAGGGCTGACACAGACAAACAACTGGTGTCAGAGTCATGGACTAAAACTAAATACAAAGAAATGCATAATAGTATCCTTTGGGAAGTCATCCACCACTGGTAACTATCATATTGACAACACACCTCTTGGAGCAGACTCAGTAGTCAGGGACTTAGGGAAACACATAGAAAGTAATCTAGCCTTTGACCATCACGTGTCCACAGTAGTGAGGAAATCATTCTATGTTGTGTAGCTTATAAACAAAGGTATGGCATCGAAGTCCAAGGAAGTCATTGTTTCACTGTATTTGGCATTCATCAGACCTGTCATTGAGTACAATGCCCCCTTTGGTATGTGCCTAACCAGGCATATCCAACAATTGGAATGTCCATAGAGGTTTCTCACTAAACAAATACAGGGCATAAGTAAAATGTCCTATGCAGACTGCCTCAAGGCCCTATCTCTGTATTCTGTCTCCTACAGGCTTTTGAGGGGAGATCTATGCCTGGCATACAGGGCACTGTCAGACCCCACTCTGCTGGACCTCCTGCATACCCACAAAACAAACAGCACTAGAATTACCCATTCAAATGACTTAAACCTTGCCTGTGATATAAGTAGGACCTGCTGGAGAGACAGGTATGTATCCCAGAGACTACCCCATCAGTGGAACAGGCTCCCCATCCATGAGTTCATCCCTCACCCAATTCAAGTGCAACTTGGACAATTGGATGGGGAACAGGAAATTCATCCCTGGTTTGGTACCTATGTCCCTAATGGACACAGGCAACCTGTAAATGGTTCATTTCCCAGGCCCCTGCTTATAAATGTTTCACCTCCCAATCCCCTTCTTACACTTATCAAGAGTATCAGAACTTGTCAGAGATTTGGGATGCATGGCTAGGCTTAAAACAGCCCTTGTGATTTTTAGCCTAGTAAACACCCGTGAACCTATGAACCTATAAATGTCCCTGTGGGAAATCATCCTGCATGAAAAATCAGTATAGTGTGAATGTGTGCCAGATGTAAGAATTTTGGGAGCCACCTCATTAGTAGACAAAAACATCATGGCATTGCCAGTCACCTTCAGTACCTCTTATGACCTTAGGGAAATGGGAATGGTATAAAGCACCCACAAAATGGTGGTTCTTTCTTTTGCAGTCCTTGGGAGTCATATATGTTTCTGCAAGTGCTACAGAAGCAGTCCACAAGCTACTGGTCAGCCAGGTGGTAGTAGATTTGGTGATGACAGAACAGCCTGCACTGGTATGGAGCACCAGAGGATACCACTGCATTGGCACTGTCTCTGACACTGGACACTAATGTGTTTTTCTGCTGCAGCTGCTGCTATCAAAAGCATTCTAACATCTTGTATGTCATTAATTTGTGGCTTTCAGAAGAGGTTAATACCACAGTACAACACACTTGCTTCATATGTTTCTAAATAGTTCTGTCATGTTTAATAGCAACATTTGCATAATATCTGCCTCTCATTTGCATGGCGTATCTAATGTCCATAACACTATGCGGTCATTTACTTAAGCTAAATACCGCAATATTTTTATCCTAATCCAGTCTCACTATTTGTCTGTCTGAGTCACTTCCTTGATGCATGTTACCACTTTCCATGCTATTTTGCACAATGCAGTGTGCTGTTTATTAATTCTAGCCAAAGTGCAGTCACTCTCTTAACTCTGTTTTACCTATATACAGTGGCATGAATTTTGTTTCTCTGTCTTTCTGTCTAACAGTTTATCTATCTGTTAATTTTACTACATGCAAAAATGATCAGTCTCTCATGTCTGACTGTATGTTGCTACCAGTCTTTTAGTTTGTCCTTCTGGGGAAAAAGCTGTGATTTTTTTCCTCTTTTGTGTGTATATGTGAGTCAGTGTGTGTGTGTGTGTGTGTGTGTGTGTGTGTGTGTGTGTGTGTGATTGCTAGTGTGTGTTTTTCTCTCTCTTCTCAGTGGTTTGACCTTTAAAAATACCATCTGTTGCTTACTTATTGCTTTATTTAGCCTTAATGAATACTAACCACTGAAAAGATAATTCTGTATTCAAGATGATTCCTGTTCTTATTTCTTAAGTGCACTTGAATGCCATTTAATTTGAACTGTAGGTAAGCAGTTCAAATAAAAACACTGATGTAGTTTACAATCTGACTAATTTATAATTTACTGATAAACAAATATGCTTGTATGATTTTGTTTGAACAAGTTGCATCTTATCAAAACACAGAGCTTCTGTTCTTTTTTTATTTTCCCCTTAAGCATATTTTTCTTTAGTTAGATAACACCCTGAGTTGCAATCCAGTTTAGTACCAACTCAATTTTGCATAATATCCCCACAGAAATTCTAGACCTTCACTTCAGTTTTGTTTCCTTCACTTTCAGCTACTTGCATGCTCTGTAATGCTTAGTTTTTATATATGTCTTCTTGTTTATTTCTGTTTCACTAGATGTTTATTCATGCAATCAGCTTATATGAAGCACACCTTGCTCACTCTTTCGAGACAGGCTAAATTACATCTAATAAATTATTTCTCTAATATAATTTTACTGAATTTTCTCCCCAGTAGTGCTATAACCATCAGCCAGTCTAAATAGCTCCTTCATCCTTCCCACCTCAGGATCTAGCTTATTCCCTAGAAAAGGGATTGCCCCAAGAGAACAAAGGGGGGGGGGGTGGAAACAAATTTCCTTTGGGATGAGGAACTACAAGGCATAAGGCTGGTGCTCAGCATTTCAGTGGGATATTCCATTTTGAGCCTAATACCCACAGTGCACAAAATACAGGCCCATTCCTGTGTATAGTGAAAAATGTATGTGTCTACCTTATACAAATTTTTTTCTAAAAATATTATATTTTAAAAAATATATATAAAAAATATATATATTTTATATTTATTAAAAAGTTTTTTAAAAAGCTTATTAATTGTAAATAATATCATATGCATATAAATTATACCAGTCTTTAAATAACTTTAGATGATGTAAAAACAATTTACAATAGTTGCAAGAAGGGTTTAATGGTAACATAATCATTAATTCCTGGCTCCCTGGTGGCATCTGTCAAAATTTGCCACAAACTCTCTCTTTTTTCCCTAGGAGGAATTTGTAGTTACCCCCTCGTGGTGATATATTCACTTGATCAATAATGGCAAACTTAAATACATGTTTCCCCACATCTATTAATATGTCAATACAGTGCACTAATCATATCTTTGACCATAATTTTATATAAATGGTCATATATTCGCTTTCTGAATTGCCTTTCGGTCTTTCCTATATAAAATGCAGTGCATGACATGCACTTTGCCATATAAATAACATTCTTGCAATTACAATTACCCGCTCTAAATTGAACATATGTCTTATTAACGTCATTCAGTCTACATCCTTCCATTTCAAATATAGCATAACATTGTTTACAAGACCCACATTTCTTGGTTGTTTTACATGTATTATATACCTCTGTGTGATTAACCATTTGTTCTGTCTCTTTATATTCATACCCATTTTGTTGACAAAACTTGGACTTTCTCCTATAATTTTTCTAACGTCTTCGGCAAGTACTAATATATTCCAATGTCTTCTAATAATATTTTTTTAGATTGGTTGCAATTATCTAAATGTATTTAATTTTTTTTGACTACATTGTTATGAGTTTTTTCTAAGTAATGTTATATAGTAAGAAGTATTCTATATAATTGTTACACTAGCATTTTAAATATCGAATGGATGGCTGCTTTGGCGCCAAAAAGTTTTTAAAATGGGGCATATGTCAAAGATTGAATTGTTCTGAAGAAGTCTGCATTTGCAGATGAAAGCGCTTAACCCGATTTATTGGAGAGTTTTGGAGTGTAATTTTTATTAATAAATACTTTGTATTCCTTGTTCGAGTCGTGTTCACTCACTGAATTATACAACATTACATAGACAGTTGGTTGCCGTCTAGTGGATTACATTTATGCTAAGAGGTAGACAACTGCTTGAACACCTTAATGTGAGTCCTTATTACATTTATTTTATTTTTATTTTATGAGAGTTGTGCATCTGAGATGTACACAGATGAATGGTTATTATTCTTATTATTACTACTACTACTACTACTACTATTATTAATATAGATCAAAATGTATTTAAGTGAACATAAAACAGCCAATGTGATATTTTGAACTACCACACTATTGAAAATGCACAACATCAGACCTACAAACGATGACAAAAAGAAAGCACATTCCTTTTGTGATCTTTACACTACCCCTTACATAACACTAGTCTCTCTGCACAACCTTAGTAAAATGTACTATCCTTAACCCTGCCTCTGACCCTACATCTTAACCTTACAAAAACTTTCCATAACACTCCCACAAAACAAGACAGCCTCAGACACATACAGGCACCAATACATACATACATATGCAGCTAAAACTATCCCTTTACCTAACCTAAAACACACACAATCACTCATGCACAAAATTTATCCCCTTACTTTTACCCTAACCCACAAATATTCATGCATACAACACACACACACACACACACACACACACACACACACACACACACACACACACACACACACACACACACACTGCTAAAATACATCCCACTTATCTCTTATGGACACATCTGAAGTAACAACTGTTCAATAAACCAAATATTCAACAAAAAATCCTATACTTCTCACAGTTGACCAGTGGAACATGTGACCAAACATACTGCACTCACACAAAGTAGCTGTAAGTGCTGGGGATGCCTACAGAGGAAAATGACTAATTGTTGCTTGCTCATTCTTTTGGCTTTCTAGGACCATTGTGATTTGCATTGAGTAGCTTGTAATACATTAATATATACCTACTATTTGTTTGGGACAAAGCTGGAATATATTACATGGCCACATTTTATCATAATCAGATGTCTGAAGTGTACACAGAAGTAGTTATAACTGCTCGGTGAGGTACGGGTGGGAGATGTTTGTGGATGAAAATAACTGACCCTCTTGTGGTTGGCTGAGTTTAAACAATCACTAACTGGCTTTGCAAGACTAGTGTGCATTTTAAGTAAGATGAATAATTTAATGTGATTACTGTGTGTTTCTGTGACATAAACTTGAAATACATTACTGTGATCATGGTTGTTATTATTATTTTGCCACAGTCAGATGTCTGAGGTGTACAGAGTCACTTAAGTGGCTGTAATTGATAGGTATGGAAGTTGTCTGTATGTAAAAGTTACTTGCTGTTGTTGTTCCTTGATTACTGTTAAACAACAGTCATTGATTTGGCATTAGAGAAGCCATGTAACACAGTGTATTGTATTTGCTGAAATCAGTGGAGAACTAGTATTGCTATGGCTTATACTTGTGTGTGTGTGTGTGTGTGTGTGTGTGTGTGTGTGTGTGTGTGTGTGTGTGTGTGTGTGTGTGTGTGTGTGTGTGCATGTGTGTGTGTGTGTGTGTGTGTGTGTGTGTGTGTGTGTGTGTGTGTGTGTGTGTGTGTGTGTGTGCGTGTGTGTGTGTTCAGGGAGTTGCAATGTATTTAAGAGTAAAGTGGGGCACATCATTTCTTTCACTTTCCATCAAAAACATTAGTGTTGCTAGTATTTTCATCTCATAGCACTTGGGGCTAGTTGAATTTTACGTTGAGGTTTCTTTGGTGAGGCATCTGCATGTCCTGTCTGTCTCTGTTTGGGTTTATCTGTGTATTCTGTTCTGCCCCAACTCCCCAAAAGCATCCCCCTTGTTTAATTGGCATTCCAATTTGCCTGTAGGCAAGTGTGCAGTGCATGTATTTGTGCATTTATGATAGCTCTGGTTTGTCAGGGGCAGTGTCAGTATATGCATGCATGTGTGAAAAATCAATGCATCGTGTGACAGTACTTAGAGTATTGGTGTGTGTATGTGTGTGTGTGTGGATCTGAAGCACCCACAAAATAAGCTTTACAAGTGGATTTTGACACAGGATTGGTAGCGGCCTGTGTCCTGAAACCCATGTAGTCTAAAACCAGCCTTGTGCAGAGGTGTGCATAGAAGGTCGGTGTGTCTTATATGTGGTCCTAGGGACAATATAATTAAAACTTTTTTTATTATTCCTCATAATCAAACTTCAGAGGTGTGTAAAGAAGGTCT
Source organism: Protopterus annectens (assembly GCF_019279795.1). Lineage (NCBI taxonomy): Eukaryota > Metazoa > Chordata > Ceratodontiformes > Protopteridae > Protopterus > Protopterus annectens. The sequence continues at coordinate 587,429,129 of NC_056741.1, forward strand.
TTATAGCTTGTATCAGTTGCTGTGGACAGCGTGGCCATTATTTCTTTAACTTGTTAGCTTTTCTAACCTAGCTACTACTACCTATATCTGTACCACTTCTGCTTTTCCTGCATTAACTCTGTTCTACCTTTTCTATTTCACTTATGTAACAGTACATATATTTGGTTTATTAGCTCTTCTATGTATATATCATTTATCAGATTTTTATGCTTACTCATAAATTTAAACCTTTGTTATTTATATGTCATACATTGTTTTATTGCATTATGATGTAATCCAAGCTAAGCCTGATATTGGTCATTATTTAATCAGTGTTCTTCTCTGGTAAATAAATTTAAACAAATAAATAAAAAATGTTTGTCACCGACCTTAGCTTTGTGCACAGAAAGTCTGTATAGCTTTTTTAGGGAGAGTGCACTGTCTAGAAGCAACAAGTTGGAATATATTATGGTGACTATTGCTTTTTTTGTTACTTTTCTCACAATCAAACATCAGACACACAGATAACTATTTTTGGGGCGTATAGGAAAGGAACCATGCTGTTTGTATTTTTTCGACAGCAACAGGTTGAAACATCTTACTGTCTTGTATTTGTTTTTATAAGTTTCATCCCAGTCTGACATTAATGAGGTAGCAGAAGATGGCTGGGGGTAGGGATGAGGAGGCATGCTGTATATGTATATATGTATGACAGTAGTCACTTAAAATATATGACCATTGCCATTTCTGTCTTCACATTCATCCCATTCTAACATCAAAGGGATAAACATAAGGTGTGTGTGTGTGTGTGTGGGGGGGGCACAAACTATTCTCAGATATGCTTTATGTACCCTCACAAGCATTTGCATTCTTGGTCTATTGTGAACTGCTTCTTCATCTGTTTTGAACATTAAACCTTGTATGTAACATTTGGCGTCCTTTAAAGAAAAAAAAATATTTCCTCACTCATGATTTCTCTTCAGACCATTTTTGGATTAAAAAGTTGGAAAAGGTGCTAAAGTGCACCTCAGAACATGTACAACCCTATGGCCCAGACCATTAGCAACCCCATGGCCCAGACCCTTAGCTTCATAGGTTCATAGGTAGGTACTAGGCTATCAACCCGAGGGCCTACGTAAGCCTAGCCAACAAGGTTCCCTGGCTTATGCCACCCAAGAAAGTTATTTTCCTGTGCCACTGTTGAGCAGAGACACAGAAGTGATCCCCAGGGTATATTTTCTATTTATTCCTTCACTTGTTTATTTCCTCTGTAGTTGTTATAGTGCAGTATTGGCTAGTTCAGATGTGTTGAAATATGCATGAAAAAAAAGTCAAACATAAACACTGAATTTCTTTTCTTAGTCATGGCAATTTTTTTAGGCCTTCATTGGATGAAAAGGTTGTTATAAAAGCTGTAAAAAGCACATCAGAACAGCTAGAAACCTATGGCTTCTGGGGGGGGGGGGGGTCACAGCTTAATTCATTTATTTCCTCCACATTTATTAGTGTTGTCTTGTTGAGTTAGTTTGTGACGAAAGCATGCAGGGAAAAAAGCTGATAAGTAAGACAAAATGTGATAAAAAAGAGGAAAAAAGTAATAGGGGGCACAAATGGGATGTGTTTAGAGGGGGGATAGTTTGTAGCAGGGAAGTAAAGTGGAGCCCTTTGCCTAAGATGCGATTTCATCTAAGGCTGGTCATAACCCTGTTGAAATGGAATTCATGTAAACATACACACATTCATATGTATAAAATTATTTCCTAGACATTTGCAGAATGATTAAGGTATATAGAATTATGACACAAAGCAGAAAGCTAGTCAGTATGTAAATTACTTTTAACTAATAAAAATTAATTTGACTTGTAACCAAATAAAACTGTATAACAACAGTCAAAATGTCATTTTTAATCTTTTTATATATGTCTAAAGATTACAAACATACCTACTTGCAGGCTTGTTTCATGGGCATGTTAACTAGGTAAACTCATAAGGCAGAAGTTTCCTTTTTCAGTGACTACCTAGGAATGCTGAAATTAAGCAGCCTGCTCAATAAAATAGCTTGTTACATACATACATACAATCAAGCATATCATATCTTTCTAATATGAATATATTTAAACGGACTGACTGAATGCCAATGCTCACAATATTGAAAACTAAACACAGGCACTCTCTAAAACAGATTAAAATCCCAACCCCACAATACAAACAATAAGCACCCACACCCTGCATTAAACTAATCAAAAAAAGACAATCAGTCTGCCTTTGCAATCAGTTAAAATTAAAATTAAAATAACATGCACTCACAGAAAATCTTGAACCCTAACAATACTATCAGACATAATTTGTTTGAGTAGTGGTAGAAGTAATGTTAAAGCTTGGATGCATCGCACTCACACACACACACTCGGTGCGCACCCGCTCACACACACACACACACACACACACACACACACACACACACACACACACACACACACACACACACACACACACACACACAAACACGCGCACACACACACACACACACACACACACACACACACACACACACAATTCATATAATCCCTTAGTCCTAAATCTAACCCTAACCCAAAAACACTCATGCAAACACACCTAAAATGTATCCCCTTATTTAGCCCTATATGTAACCATAACCTGCAAAAATTTGCACACATCCTCCCACCCCTAACACTGACTTACTTACCTGTGGTGATAAAATGACCTGCAGAGAAAATGAACTGTCGGTAAACTGATATTGCATTTCACATTATGGACAAACTGAACTGTTCATAAACGGAACTGCACCCATATCTACAACCATTTAAACACACACACACACACACACACACACACACACACACACACACACACACACACACACACACACACACACGCATATCTATCTATCTATCTATCTATCTATCTATCTATCTATCTATCTATCTATCTATCTATCTATCTGTATGTGGTTTACCTCGCCAATATCTTCAAGAAGGTTACTTAAGCAATGGATGAGGACAAATCAGTACTCACAGCACTACTAGATCTCACAAAAACTTTCACCACCATGGCACACTCAAGTATTGTAGATAAACTTTCCCAGCTAAATGTTAATCTCTGTGTAACTCATTGGATAGGAAACTAGCTCCCAAACAGAACTCAGGAAATTAGGGAGGGCTGCTCTACTTCCTACGAAAGACACTTCATTAGGCTACATCATTGAGCATTACGCCCCCTTCATTATCTACCTGCCCAGACATTTGACACAACTTGAATCCCCACAATGCTCTCTTGCTAAAAAAATCAACAGCCTGAATCATGAAGCCTATGTGGATATCTCAAAGCATTCTCCCTTTTCTCTGTGCCATATTGGCTACTGAGGGGCAATCCCTGCCTTGCATATGGAGCCTAAACAGAACCAGTCCTGCCAGACTTACTGCATATTTGCAAGTCCATCACTCATGTAAGACATAAATGTATCACAGAGAATACCACGTTGACAATGTCTTCCTCTCCATATAAAGCAATGTACTTCTCTTACATAAGTCAAACATAAACTGAATTAATGGATGGGTAACTGCAAATTCATCCCTGCTTTATGACTCTTGTCTGTCGTGGATGGGGGAAACATTTAAATGTTTAACCAGTCTCTGGGTTATTCATATGTAAAATATAAGGGCTAAAAAGTTCATGAGAATATATGGCTTGGCTTCTAAAGATACTCACAGACCAATAGTCTAGTTTGTACTTAAGAAATTATGTGATCATATGTACAAATACCAAATATCAAATCAGTCAACAAGCACTGTACTGAAAAAAAAAACATGTCAACCACACAACCCAGTGAAACACCACAAAATTGAAAATAGAGTGATCACAAAAGGAATCAGCAGTAACTTTTTTCTTTTGCAGTCACTAAATCAACAACACAAATAAACTAATACATTTCACATGCAAACATACCCCATATCAGGACACTTTACAACTTCAGACAATCAAGAAAGACCTCCCATAAAGACTGCATACATATACAGTAACAAAACACAATGTTTTCTCGGGGGGGGGGGGGTGTACCATACACTCCCTTGGCATGGAGGCTCCACCCCCAAAACTTCTTCCTTACATCAACTAACTCAAGGATTGCACAACTGTGACCAAAGGCAAATTGTCCAAAGCTATTTCCAGCTACTACACACACACACACACACACACACACACACACACATATACACACATATGTATTCTAGTGTTAGACCCCTCTCGCAGATAAAGGATGTGATAACACATGCATTTGATACAATGTGCAGATAGCTTTTGTTTACTTGAATTCTTGGTGTATCATCAAAATGCTATCTGTACTTTCTGAGTACCACCAATAATTTATCTACGTTCTTGGTGCATCCACAAAGAAACTGAAATTCCAGTTTGCTTTGTGGCCACAGTGGGATAGAGCACTTAATTTGGCCAAGGTGACTGGAGATCAGATAGTGGTCCTGACATTGCTGGAGTCAGGCAGAAGGGGGTGGAGTGAAAGGGCCCACCCTGGGAGGGAGGGGACAATTGCAAGCACTTGGAGGTACATGGTGTTAGTGCAATTTTCCTGGTGGAGACTGGTGAAACCACCTCGCATGCTCTCTGGAGGGACTGAAGCTTGTAGATGTGAGACAACAGTCTTTGAAGTCACGGCTCTCCAGTGTTTGGCTGAGTGCATGTAGGGGGTTAGGAGCAGTATTTAAAAAGTTGAACCACCCCTGATGGCTACCTGAATGATGGCTGCTCCAGGCTGACTCCCAATCAAGTGATAAAGAAGGGGGCCATTAGTCAGGAGGGAGCTGATAATTGGCAGGCAGTGGGGGGCAAAAAAAAAAATAAAATGTCTCTTTATTTGGCATATTTAGTCAACTTGTTAAAAACTAAGATAACAGTTCAGAAACTGCACACACAAAATATAGACATGCATATGACCCCAGAAACCATAGTTAGCCTAAAACAAAAAAAGAAAAAAAAAAAGTAAAACACAACATAACTCTTCCATTCATTTCAATATAAGACACACTGCATAAACAAAACACACACACACACACACACACACACACACACACACACACACACACACACACACACACACACACACACACACACACACACACAAAACAACAACTCCCAAATAATAAAGTCCACAGTAATTAACTCACTAGAAATTAAATTAATTCAAATTTGAATGAAAAATGGTAAAATAAATGAATAAAGGCTTAATGGCACAGAGGCAATGTATCTGTTTGTGCCACCAATGACCAAAATTTCATATCCATCTTAGGCCACTGGTAAGGCCAGATGGCAGGGATAGGATGAAAGACCAATGGCCAGCTCTCTTATCTTGGGGGGGGGGGGCAGAGGACTTGGAGAGAACCACTGTTTGTGTGACTTCTAGTAGAGGCATTTGCAGTTCAGCAGTTCAGTAAGTGCTGATGTCATTACACAGTAAGTAGGGACTGAGATCCAATCCGCAGTTCTCCATTCAGTCCTCACTCTCTGGCTGTAGGAACTGCACCACAAGGTCAATTCCCATGTGGAGTCTGGGCCCCTCGGTCTAGGCATACATGCAGAATTGTCTGGATTTTGGAACCATGAAGCTCCTCAGGGTTGAACAGATGGTGACATGTAGGAAAGGTAGACCAAATTTAAAAAAAATGAAAGAATGAAACATTTACAAAAATAATGTTCACTAACCAGTTCCAAAATCAGCAATACTAGTATTACAAACATAATTCTGTCTGAACTAAATGAAACTAAATGATCCCCAAAAAGTAAAATGAGCTGCAAAAATACTAAGAAATTCTAACATAATCTTCACTACATGCTAAAATACATCAAAACATGAAGTGATCTTACAAATAAGAACAAAATTATTAAAAATTACCTCATAAGTAGAACATACAGTGCCATCAGTAGAACTTTCCATTCATAAAAATCTGGTCAGACTGCTTAAAGCCTTTTTCAGTAGAAACATACACAATTAACACAGTCCATTGGCATTAAAGAGAAACACTACATCAAAAATAAAATTAAACCATGAAAATTAATAAATTTAATATGCAGGTGCCTGGCCTGTCTAACAAATAAACTTGTACTGTAGGATTAGGGAACCCTGTTGTTTTCATAGATTTATAACTCATCACTAAACTCAGTCCTTAAACATACAGTACAAGATATTTCATGTATTACATACCAGGATCTCACATATTCTTTTTTTAAAACAACTTTTTATTAATTTTAAAATAAAGACTGTACAAAATTATTTAAAGATAAATAGAACAAGAACATAACTATTTACAGATGTCCACAACAAAATGAAACATAGAAAACTAGGTAATTAAAATTTATCAAGTAAATCACTTAATTCTGACCAAAATCTAAACTGGCGAGTAATATTCAAAGTTCTCATTTTGGTGGTTGACAATTCTTTTCTGAAGACATTTTTTTGCTAAATTAATGAATTCAGTGAAAGAAAGAGCAGTTTCACATTTTCAATTCTTTCTGACTATTTTTCTTGCTATAGCTAAAATGGACCAAAGGAAAGGCACTTGCACCCTAGGAATGGAATCCAGAATTGGAGCATTAAATCAGACCAAGGAGTTAGAAATTATACAATTATCTGTCCACAAAACTTGGGCTAAATTTCTAAATTCAACCCAAAACGGAATTACTATTTTACAATCTAGTATCATATGAAACCAATCTGTGTTAGAAACTTCATTATACCTCCAACAATTAATTTTCCCATAGTTATATATTAAAGCCACTTTATGTAGCATTACAAAAGCTCTGTGAAGAAATCTTCACATATATATTTTCCAATAAAGAGAGGAAGTAGATTTTCCTACAGATTTAAAAAATAAGCATTTATCTTTATCAGAAAAGACCTTCTCATTAATCTTAGTTGAGTAATTCCAAAATAATAAATCTGTGGAACCAAACTCTTCTAGTATTATTTTATAAATGTTTGATATATATGATTTATTCTTATTTGAGTTACTATTGATTCTGAAAAAAATCAAATATCTTTGGAATATGTTTTGTTTGAAAATCCATGGAGATTTTGATTTTAACACTAACATATTTTTACAAGATTGTATAGTCAGCCAATTATTATTTTCTAAACAATGTGCTGCAAGAAGATAATCTGTATTATGTGATTTATTTCTGGTTAAGAATTGATGCCAAAACATTAAATTTGCATCTCTAAGGTCTATCCTTTTGTTTATATTAAAAGTTCCCAAACAACCTGTAGTATTTGAGGATCTATATTATTTCAGCGAACACTTAAAATAGCGAATGCTGTTTAATCAACCCAATAAAGTCAAAACTTCTAAATCCCGAACACACAGAACAACGATTTTTTTTTCCCAGGGAAAAAAATCGCTGATCTGTTAAAAAAAAAAAATCCAAACACAAAATAAACTGGGGGGGCTTTGCCCCACTCACCCCCACTACTTAAACATACCAACTCCAGGATCACACTATAGTGGAGGAAATTGCAAAGTCCTGAACACGGCCCAGTGATTTTTTTCCCTGGGAAAAACAATCTCTGTTCTGTGTGTTCGGGATTTAGGGATTTCAACTTTATTGGGTGGATTAAACAGCATTTGCTATTTTAAGCATTTGCTGAAATAATATAGAGCCATATTTGATATAGGGAACAATAAAAACAATAAATGTTTAACTATAAAATTAAAATTCATGAATCTTTTAAAATTTATAAGGATATAATCAGTGAAGGAAAAGGAATAGCATTTTTTATTTTCATTTAAACAGAAGTCTTTCAAGATCCAATAAAATGTATTAATTCCAAATTTAGAGAAAGATTATACAACATAACTGTTATTATTTATTAATCTCTCATGAATGGATTTCCAAGTGGATTGGTAAGAGGAATTTAACCATAAATATATTAAACTGAGAATTATGGATTTGGCACCTTCTTGCCAACTTTTAACATGCCAATCAAAGGATATTCTTAGTTTATTTGGGAACCAGAGAAAATTAAGAAGAGTAGAATTTAATTTCTTAAAGTTTTTTAGGAGGGAGAATAATTAGCGATTGTAGCTATAAAAGTATTTTTGGTAGGATTATCATTTTTATTAAACAAAGTCTACCATTGTAAAAGAATTGCTCCAATTAATAATTATTTTAGTAACAGTATCTATTAAATTACTATAATTTACTGCTATTAAGTATTTTATAGTAGATTTGGTTATAATTCGGCTCTCACATATTCTTTCTATATCATGCTCTCCTTATCTCTTCCATGCTAGCTCGTTTGCTTACTTTCTCTCTCTCTCTCTATATATATATATATATATATATATATATATATATATATTATGGGTATGTTAACAGTTCAGAATATTGACAATGTGAAATGTAGTATCAAAATGTTGACAATTTCGAATTTGGACAGTAAAAATGTTCTCATAATATACACAGAGGTGGTTATGTTTGTGTAAGGGGTGGGACTGAGTTTGTACAAGTGCTGGTGGTTTAGGACTAGAGAAAGGGTTAGGTAGGGGGATAGTTTTCATGCTGTGGTGTGTTTCTGTGTCTGAGCCTTTGTGTAGTAGTAGTATTACAGAAAATGTTTTCTAAGGTAAGGTACAGGGCTAGGGTTAGTGTTGGCTTGGGTTTAAGGTTAGTACAAGGGGTGAAGGTAATATGGGGGTACAGAAGCTCTGGAAAGTATGGATGAATTAATTGTACAGAATGGTATCTACTAGATCAAAAAAGAACATTCTGAGGATTGCTGTTGCCATAACTATGTCAAAATTAAAACTTGTCATAAGCAACAAAAACATGTGTTTAAGGTGTGCAAACAGGAAACAGAATGCCAGTTTTATGAGTCCTATAAAAATAGTTTTAAAGAGTAGGAGAAAGAATGATCATATCAAAATTGTAGTAAAGTTGCTGACATTAGCAGATAGTGTGAGTAAAACAGAAGCTTGTACAGAAGTCCATTTGGAATGAAGAGACAGTGGGTCAATAAAGCTTATCCAGAAATGCGTAAAAACAAGCATTCAAAAAATAAAAGTAGTATGCAGGATAAAAATGCAGACAGTGTGCAAAGCATTCCCTATAACATATTTATAGAGCTAGTAAAGAAGTTAGCAATAGTGCTAGTAAGAAAATTATTTTGTGTACATATAGTCATTGCCAGAAGCAATCAATAGACAGGGAAAATCCCATTTAAGAGTGGTATAAATAACTTCCAAAATAGATTGAAGAGGTTGACGCCCATAGCATAGAAACAAGTAAAAGTGAAATTTCTGTCAGGAAACAGGACAGTGTTTTGTAGAGCACAAGTACATTTCAGTTTAAAACTTATTGGATAACAGAATGTAGAAAAGGGGTATTCAGGAAAAAGTAGAGGACTAAGTGAAGGTAGACATTTTGAAAAAAATCTGTTTCCAATGGAAAGTATACAGTGTCCCCACACATGTTTACTGGTTGTTGAGGTGCTGACTACTCATCATTGTGAGTCCATGACCGTTGATTTATTACTGGGGGTATTGTGGCATGTTGTATGTATCTGTATTGTATGTGTTCTGTATAGTTGTGGTGTTACAACATGCTGGATCCAAAAATGGGGGTTATTATATCTTTATATGTCTGTCGCAGTGTATGAGAACATTCTCATGCCTAAGTAGTTAGACAATATATTGTGTTCACCACATAAAAAAGTTAATTGCCAATTAATCTTGTGCAAAAGAAGTTGCCTAAAATCAAGAAAAATCAAAAGTTTGTTCCTTATTCAATGACTATATGATGGAAGACCCTGGGAGTATGAAAAAAGGCCCCAAATGGGGCTAGCTATGGCTTATACCTGTGGATGCACCTACTTGTTTGAGTTGGAAGTCAGGCCTACAAGAACCCTGCAACTGTGGACCTGAGAGTTAGGCTGGGGAGAGGTCTGCAGCTGTGCACCTGAGAGCTGGGCAAGGGTGAGGCCTGCAACCTTGAAACTTAAGTTGAGCATGGGTAAGGTCTGCAGCCTTAGAATTATCTTGTATTAAAGACAGACTACTTCCTAAAGGGGCTCTGGGGACTGACTATTGTAACTAAGGTATTGTTTACTTTAATTTCTTAAGTTACAAAGCCAAGTAGGCTGATATTTTTGTTATATATTAATAAATAAACCTGAGTTTTTATATATGTCCTGCTTTCAGTGTTTTTTTGGATTTGCTATATATATATATATATATATATATATATATATATATATATATATATATTTGCATTTATATTGATATACATATATATGGTTGTTATTCACTTTATTGAATCAGCTACTGATCATTGGAGAAAGTGATTGTAAAATGTAGATGATTATTCTGCTCATCAAAATTTTAAGAGTTTGGATGACTGGGATGTCAAATGCATGCAGGTAAGGTAAGTGTGCGTCTGGGAAATTAATGCTGAAATTTTGAGATATTCATGATACTGCTATCACCCAGGACATTCTAGTTAAGGATTTTAAATTTAAATACCAGGCAACATTTGGTAATATTGACAAATTTTGTGACAACATACAACAATGTAAAACAAGAAGATTGAATGAGATCGGTCTGACAACCTTAAGGTTACAGCATATCCCAACCCCCCTTAAATTGCAGCAAAGGAGTGATCAACAGAATGATCAACCACAGGGATATAATGCAGAATACACATGTGAAAATGATGATGACCAGGTAGAACAGCACCAGCCTTCAGATCACCCTTTACCCTGGAGGTCAGAAAAATTGCCGAACAAGAGGACCAACAACTACAATTCACATACAATACCACCTCGGGCAATCAGGTTGTATCAGCGGAAGAAACCCAACAACATGACAAGGAATGGGAAATGGAGGTAAATGGTACTAAAACATAGGTACTTGTAACATCATTTCGAATAGTACAAAATAAGGAGGAGAAATGTGCCTGATAAAGACCAATAAATCAAACTGCAGGCACAAAAGGGACACACAGGTGACAGTCTGGATAAATACTTTAATAGAGGCACAGAAAACACACAAAAGGTTAATGAATCACAGAGTTTTCTTCAACCAAGGACTTCATTAGATGTACATCCACAATGAATATTCTAAACTATTTATATCCTCATATCATCATTATATCAAATCAATTCATTAACATATTCAATAGTTAAAAACATGGAAAACCAATCATGAAACAAAAATAAGCAATGTATTAATATATTAGTATGCTGATAAAAACATATACAAAACTATTAAATTTGATTGGCAAGCATTACACTAAAAGAATAATAAAATAAAATCTCCAAACTAACCCAATCAGAATATATTTCATTAACACAATGCTCCATCTAGTGGTTAAAAATATGTTTCCTAAAATATTACTTGAAAATACATCAGATTGCATTAAATAAGCATTAAGAATCCTAGGACAGGGTCAAAAAATAAAACAGTAAAAACATGTATAGAATTTGTAAAAATGTGTAAAAGATATAAAACTGTATGTATAAAATACTATTACAGACTAAAACACAATTTCAAATACTGAAACACAGGTGCACCAAGAACAGATATAAAAATAACCCAGGGTTATCCTGTAACCTAGCTGCCCTTAATTTCAACGTAGGGGCTATCAAAACATTCTCATTAAGCCCAAGGTATTTATTAGTCTCAAGAACTAACTACCAATATAGCTCTTTAAATTTAGTAGTGGTTTCCCAAAGTCTTCCCTAACATCAAGTGGAATCTCTTCCACAGCAAAAAGTAAAAACTTTGCTTCCCCACAGTGCGTGTGCTTAAACAATGCATTCCTTTCATTCATATTTTTTATGTCATAATACTGTTCATATATCCTAGTTTTCAGTTTCCTCTCCATTTTCCCAATGTACAATGCTTTACATTTATCACACAGGGCAATATATACTACCCCAAAGCTATTACAATTGGAAAAACATTTCCCTTTGTTATACTTAGTTTCATAGTTTCATAGTTTCATAGTTTGGTACTAGGCTATCTGCCCTGGGGCATTTATAAGCCTAGCCATAGTGATGTGGCTTTCGCCACCCCATGTAATGGTACAAAAGTGTATAGAATAGATTTAGAATACTGTGCCTCTGTCTAGTAGTGACACAGTGAAGACCCCCTTACATAATAGAATTAGTTTACTGTGCCTCTGTCTAGTAGTGACACAGAGATGACCCCTGGGGTAAACCTACGATCTCCCATCCACTCGTCAAGATTTCTCTTGAAGAGAGTCAGTGAGGGGCTCTGCCTAACATGAACTGGGATTCTGTTCCAGAGTATGGGAAGCCTCTGAGTTATGAATCTGTCCATCCGGCATGTCCTATTCATATTTGTGCTGAGGTTCAAATCTTTAGCTCTCGTGGTTCTGATGGATTTGGATTTTTTGAGGTGGAGCATGTCCATCAATTCCTGATTGGACATGGCCTTGTACATCAGGCACAGATCACCTCTGAGTAGGCGGTATGCTACTGAATAGAGTTGGAGTTTCTTTAGTCTAGCAGCATATGACATATGTTGGAGACCCTTGATCCTCTTGGTGAGGTACTTTTGGGGTCTCTTTAGCTGTTGCAAGTGCCGGGTGAGGTACATACCAAATGGGGCATTGTACTCAATCATGGGTCTGATAAGGGAGGAGTACAGAGGCACAATGACCTCCTTTGATCTGGATGTGAATCCCTTCATGATAAGGTGGGCAAGGTAGAAAGTCTTTCTAACCACTTTGGCAACGTGGGTGTCAAATGAGAGGTCACTATCGACTTAGGTCCCCAGGTCTCTGATTACTTTTTCTGTACTCAGTGGGTTACTGCCTATGTGATAATTTGTGGGCACTTTGTTTTTCCCAAAGGGGATGACTATATATTTTTTGGCATTTAGTTTAAGGCCATGACTCCGCACCAGTTGTCCATTTCAGTGAGGCCTTTCTGTAGGATGTATGTGTCAGCTGGTGTATCGACTATGGCACCTAGTTTGCAGTCATCTGCGAACTTTGTCAGCCACAACCCTCCCATGTTTGCTTTCACATCTGAGAAATAAATGCCGAACAAGAGGGGTCCCAGGACAAAGCCCTGTGGGACACCACTTGTCACTGGCTTTGAGTCTGACATGGCTCCAGCGATTTTGACTTTATGGGTTCTATCCTTTAGCCAGTTTGCCACCCATCTTGTGACATATGGATTTACATTTAAGCTGTTGAGGTTGTCTATGATGCCAGAGTGGGGTATTGTGTTGAAAGCTTTAGCCAAGTCCATGTAGGCTGTATGGACTGTTTTGCCCTCGTCAATGGCTCTAGTGACTGTTTTGAAAACGTCAACCAGGTTTAAAAGGCAGGATCTGCCTTTTACAAAGCCGAACTGGGTGGGATCAAGTGTCTGTAAGTCCCCAATGTCTCTGTTTATTAGTTCCATAATGATTCTTTCCATAGCTTTGCAGACCAGGCTGGTTAAGCTTATGGGGCGGTAGGTACCAGGGTCAGTAGAGGTGCCTCCTTTGTGGAGTGGGACTACTGTTGCTGTACACCAGTTTTCAGGTACATATCCTGTAGTAAGGCTAAGGTTAAATAGCATTTTTATGTATGGGTTTAGCTCCTCTTGGAGTTCACGTAGCACTCAACCCGGGATACCGTCAGGTCCCATTGATGCTGTGTTTCTAGCTTTGCTGAGGGCGGTTCCACCTGGACATCTGAGATGACAGGGAGGTTACATTCAGCTGGGATAAGTATTTCTTCTTTTGGGGGTGGGGGAGGGGAGAAATTTGCACTGAACCTGTCTGCCAGAATGTTGGCAATATCTGTGGGTTCAGTGTATTTTTTGTCATTGTGAACTAACTCTGAACATATCTGAGGGTTTCCGTCCAGGTTTCTAACATAGCTGAAGAAGGCCTTGTGGTTATCTTTAGTGTCCATAGTGATTTTTCTCTCAAAGTTGGCCTTGGGTGTTTTTATGAGAGAACGTAGCTTTCTACTAGTGCTGATCAGAGATGCCTTCTCTTTATGGGATTTTTGCTCTGTCGTGCAGTAGCTTCCTTCTTTTGTTATACAATTTGTTTATGGCTGGGGTCCACCAGACAGGACGCCTGCCATTGGTGGAGAGGGTCTTGGTTTTATTTGGGATTGCATGATCCATGCATTCTTGGAGATGTCCGTAGAAAGCATTTGTGAAGGATTCTGCATTGTGGGATGTGGTTTTCACTGTCCCAGTGGGCTTAAAGGATACCATCTCAGTTTTTAGAAGTGTAAAGTCGGCTTTTGAGAAGTTTTTCACTGTAGTCTTTTGTGTTGGGGGTGGAGGTGGGATATGTATATCCAGGGTGATTAGTTTGTGGTCAGATCTCACTAGTGAAGGGTATACTTCTGGTGTGAAGCACTTTGTCCCCATGTTTGTGATGATCAGGTCTAGTATATTATCTCCCCTTGTGGGAGAGGTGACTAGCTGTTCCATTGCGTTTGAATTTATGAATTCCAGGAACCTTTGGGCTAGGGTGTTTGGGCTAGAATAATGCACCCAGTCTATGTTAGGGTAGTTGAAGTCTCCCAATATGATGGTGTTTGGTGAGACATTCATATCCTCCAATGTCTTCAGGAAGGCTGAGTGGAGTTCCTGAGATTGGGAGGGTGGTCTGTAACATGCTACCAGTTGTATAGCAGTTTTGCCTATGGTTAGTTGCACCTGGATGGTCTCTGATGCTTCATGTGTTGCCACTAACCTGGAGGTGTGGGTATCCTTGATGAATATGGACACTCCCCCTCCCTTTTTGGTTTGGCCCAAGTTTTGGGGCCGAAAAGCATGATACGAGGTATAGCCTGGTAGCACTGGGGTGCTCTCAGGAGCCTTGAACCAGGTTTCAGTTACTGCACAGACATCGATGTCCTCCATACTGAGGAGTGCTTCGAGAGCCTGCATCTTGAGATTTAGACTTCTGGCGTTGAGCAGCATTACCCTTAATTTTTCCATTTTGTTTTCTAAGGAGTTGGGTCTGTCTTTTGTGCCTTGCCTAACTAAGGCACTATGGGGTGGCAAGAGCCTTAGCCAATATCCGGAAGCCCAGTGGTGACAGATGCAAGCCGTCCCTTGCGAAGCAGCTTGGCTTGTCCAGCATGTCATCCCAAGCAGACAGACATTGGATCCCCCTAGAATGACACCAGTATTTGAGCCAATTATTAAAGCTGGTCATCTTGTCTTTGTATTGTGGCATCATTCTTGGTGAGGGCAAGATGCTGCTCAGGGTCAGGGTCATACCAGCCTGGGCTACATAATCAGAGAGCTCCTCTATGTCTCTTTTCATGTAGTCCAGGGAGGTACGTCTCAGGTCATTCATGCCGGCATGGACAATGACGGAGTCATATTTGTACTTGCTTTGGAGTGACCTGAGTGCGTGTGTTATGTGGCGGATCCTAGCTCCCGATAAGCAGCTCACCATTACCCTCTTCTTGTTCAGCCTGGTAAGTGGAACGTCAGTGTGTCTGACTATAGAGTCACCTATTACTAGTGTATCAGGCATGGTGTTTGGCCTTAAGGGCTGTGATTGTTTGACACACTGATTTATTGAAGTATGTGATGCATGTGTTATGTTTTGAGGTGGTGGGTTTTTGGGTGTCTGCTTTGGGAGCCTCTGTTGTTTTGGTAAGTTTTTTGTTAGAGCCTCCGAGTATGTCTTTGTGTTTTTATGTGTTTGGTTTGCAGTTGTGGTAGGTCTATGTGGGACTGGGTTTGGTGTGTGTGTGGTTACCTTCTCCTCCTGTCTGGTCTTGCCAGTCCTGAGTTGAGAGAGTTCAGCCTCCAGTTTGGCTATATAGTTGCATCTCTCACATGTATTTGTGTTTGTTGGGAGAAGGAGAGGGTTGTCTGTGTACATGAGACAATTGTAGCATTGTCTCAAGATTCCAGGATTAACCAGCTGAACCGGAGAGGATGCCAGCAATCTACCACTCAACATGCCAGAATATTATAAGGGAGTGCTGTGCCTTTAAGGGAAGTGGGTACTCACAGGGAAGGTAGGTGGATGTAGTGCTTAATTTAGTTAGCAAGTGCTTACTTAGAAGAGAGGTTTTGAGAACAAGTGCTAGGCTTATAATAAAGCGATTAGACTAGATTATTATAAAAGTAGAGCTTTCTTAAGGGAAAATTTGAAGAGCAGACTTGGCGGAGCCAGAAAAAGTTTAACCTTGTTTAACCGGTGCTGCGCTATGCTCACAACCGTGCAACGCCGTGCAAACGCGGATTTTAAACAGGGAACTTCAAAAGAGCTAGAAATGGTCCAAAACAACCAATTACTACAAGCTCTTGTGCTGAGGTCACTCCTTCAGGGACAGATAGGCTGCTCATGGCTCCCCACTCCCACTGGTGAGCAAAGAAACTTCCTTCTATCCAAGTAAGGCAATGGACACCACAGGAACTACACCACATCCCAGAATACAGCAAAGCCTGTATACTGGTCTAAATTAGTCGAGGAGAGGTGGGAAAACAAGGATTTTTTTTGTTTTTTTTTTGTTTTTGAGATAGAAAGCACACAGAAATGCAGGAAACAGTAATAAATCAGTTACACAGGCTAGCACACTTTAGTGGGCAGACTCAACAGTTAAATTAACAAACAAACAACTTTCGACCAATTTTCGACTAAATGAAACTTTAAGTGTAGATAATATATAATGCAACAAACAGTTAAAAAACAGTTTAAGCTTGTTCAAGGTAAGCAAGAGAAGGTATTTCAGGTAAAAAACAGCAAAAAATACTTAAATCAGGAAAGTAGTCACTTTTCTCAGTTCTCTGCTGCTAGGACCACTCTGCAGGACCACGAGGAGCTGTTGCTGAGTAGTAGTAGCAAGAAATGAAAACGTCACTTCCCATAAAATACAAGGACATGAGGAACGACCCCCACATTTATAAGTGTCTGCCTTCTTTTGGCTTCTGGTATAATAATTAGAATTACTTTCAAATATATCTTTTAAACAGGGGCTTTTCTGAAATATGAATTTAAGGGGAGGGTCTTAAAAATGCCTTGTATGTCAGATAACCGCACAAACTGCACCCATTCTTTTGTAATAATATTTCTAATAACCCCAGCATCCCCATTAAAGTCAGTCACAAAGACCCCCTTAAAATCACAATCATCATTAGTGCTTATTCTCTCTATTAATCTCACTCTCACTAACACCGTCTTTCCCAAGTATGGGGGAAACTTCACGTCTCTGTCCCACAAAACCTCAGCCTTAATATTATCTATCAAGGAGAGTGGATATCATCTTTCCAAAAACATGTCCCCAAGTATATCACATTCTTTTAAAAAATCCAAATAATTCAAAGTCATCCTACTGATTCTTATATACTGGCCATTCACAATGCTCTTCTTTTGATGAAATGGGTGAGCACTTGTATAATAGAAATACAAATTAGAAAATGTACCCTTACAAAATACAGTAGACTTGAATTCTTTGGCGTCCAATATTTTATGAATAGTGATATCCAAAAAAATAACTTTATCATAACTTATGTAACTTATATAACATATCAAATTTTAAAAATTCACTTGTGTTATTAACATAGGTAATGAACGCTTTAATTTATCTTTCTTGTCACACCAGAATACACAAATATCATCTAAATAATGTTTATATAATTTCCAGCACTGCGTATAAGGACTCTTAAATATAAATTTGTCTTCCTACATGGACAAAATAATGTTGGCAAAGGTTTGCGCAACAAGCACCCATAGCCACCCCACTAATCTGCTGAAAAAATTCACCTTCAAAAGAAATTACATTTTATTTAAGAACCATTTCCATAAGGTTCAAATGAGTTTAAAACTTATCCTGGGTAAAATTACCACTTAAAGAAAGGGCTTCTTCAAACCATTCCATCCCTATGTTGTGGGGAATAACCAAAAATAAATCTGCAACATCAATTGTAACAACAATAATGTCTTCATGAAACAATTCAGGTTTAACTACCTTCAGGAAGTCTCAACTTTTAACTATTGGGTATGTTTATGAATTGATTCTATATGGCTGGTTAATTAAGGATGATGTCAGGATATTAATAGCTTAGAATATTCATTGTGGGTGTACATCTGACGAAGTCCTTGGCTGACTAAAGCACAGTGATTCGTTAAGTGTTTATATGTTTTCTGTGCCTCTATTAAAGTATTTATCCAGACTGTCACCTGGGCGTTCCTTTTGTGCCTGTAGTTTGATGAAACATTTTGAACAGTGTCAATGATTTTAAAATTTATAATTACAGCACTTTCAATATAACTCATGAGCATGTTTAACTCTTCAGTAAAGGACATACATTTGTAGCAACGAAACATGCTGTTACCAAAATCATTAGTGAGCTCAAATTGTTCACTAGAAAATTAAATTTGAGATTCGTCTTTAACAACAACAACATCCAAGACGAGTGTTATACTGGGTTATGAATTCCCATTGTATATAACCTGGATCTTCATCCAACTTTAAGTGCTTTTGAACAGATTTGCAAGATGGACATTCGCTTTTTGGTAAACCAACAACCTGTCTGCCAGAATGTTGGCAATATCTGTGGGTTCAGTGTATTTTTTGCCATTGTGAACTAACTCTGAACATATCTGAGGGTTTCCGCCCAGGTTTCTAACATAGCTGAAGAAGGCCTTGTGGTTATCTTTAGTGTCCATAGTGATTTTTCTCTCAAAGTTGGCCTTGGATGTTTTTATGAGAGAACGTAGCTTTCTACTAGTGCTGATCAGAGATGCCTTCTCTTTATGGGATTTTTGCTCTGTCGTGCAGTAGCTTCCTTCTTTTGTTATACAATTTGTTTATGGCTGGGGTCCACCAGACAGGACGCCTGCCATTGGTGGAGAGGGTCTTGGTTTTATTTGGGATTGCATGATCCATGCATTCTTGGAGATGTCCGTAGAAAGCATTTGTGAAGGATTCTGCATTGTGGGATGTGGTTTTCATTGTCCCAGTGGGCTTAAAGGATACCATCTCAGTTTATAGAAGTGTAAAGTCGGCTTTCGAGAAGTTTTTCACTGTAGTCTTTTGTGTTGGGGGTGGAGGTGGGATATGTATATCCAGGGTGATTAGTTTGTGGTCAGATCTCACTAGTGAAGGGTATACTTCTGGTGTGAAGCACTTTGTCCCCATGTTTGTGATGATCAGGTCTAGTATATTATCTCCCCTTGTGGGAGAGGTAACTAGCTGTTCCATTGCGTTTGAAATTATGAATTTCAGGAACCTTTGAGCTAGGGTGTTTGGGCTAGAATAATGCACCCAGTCTATGTTAGGGTAGTTGAAGTCTCCCAATATGATGGTGTTTGGTGAGACATTCATATCCTCCAATGTCTTCAGGAAGGCTGAGTGGAGTTCCTGAGATTGGGAGGGTGGTCTGTAACATGCTACCAGTTGTATAGCAGTTTTGCCTATGGTTAGTTGCACCTGGATGGTCTCTGATGCTTCATGTGTTGCCACTAACCTGGAGGGTGTGGGTATCCTTGATGAATATGGACACTCCCCCTCCCTTTTTGGTTTGGCCCGAGTTTTGGGGCTGAAAAGCATGATACGAGGTATAGCCTGGTAGCACTGGGGTGCTCTCAGGAGCCTTGAACCAGGTTTCAGTTACTGCACAGACATCGATGTCCTCCATACTGAGGAGTGCTTCGAGAGCCTGCATCTTGAGATTTAGACTTCTGGCGTTGAGCAGCATTACCCTTAATTTTTTCCATTTTTGTTTTCTAAGGAGGTGGGTTTGTCTTTGTGCCTTGCCTAAAAGGCACTATGGGGAGGCAACAGCCTTAGCCAATATCCGGAAGCCCAGTGGTGACAGATGCAAGCCGCCCTCATGCGAGCAGCGTGGCTTGTCCAGCATGTCATCCCAAGCAGACAGACATTGGATCCCCTAGAATGACACCAGTATTTGAGCCAATTATTAAAGCTGGTCATCTTGTCTTTGTATTGTGGCATCATTCTTGGTGAGGGCAAGATGCTGCTCAGGGTCAGGGTCATACCAGCCTGGGCTACATAATCAGAGAGCTCCTCTATGTCTCTTTTCATGTAGTCCAGGGAGGTACGTCTCAGGTCATTCATGCCGGCATGGACAATGACGGAGTCATATTTGTACTTGCTTTGGAGTGACCTGAGTGCGTGTGTTATGTGGCGGATCCTAGCTCCCGATAAGCAGCTCACCATTACCCTCTTCTTGTTCAGCCTGGTAAGTGGAACGTCAGTGTGTCTGACTATAGAGTCACCTATTACTAGTGTATCAGGCATGGTGTTTGGCCTTAAGGGCTGTGATTGTTTGACACACTGATTTATTGAAGTATGTGATGCATGTGTTATGTTTTGAGGTGGTAGGTTTTTGGGTGTCTGCTTTGGGAGCCTCTGTTGTTTTGGTAAGTTTTTTGTTAGAGCCTCCGAGTATATCTTTGTGTTTTTATGTGTTTGGTTTGCAGTTGTGGTAGGTCTATGTGGGACTGGGTTTGGTGTGTGTGTGGTTACCTTCTCCTCCTGTCTGGTCTTGCCAGTCCTGAGTTGACAGAGTTCAGCCTCCAGTTTGGCTATATAGTTGCATCTCTCACATGTATTTGTGTTTGTTGGGAGGAGGAGAGGGTTGTCTGTGTACATAAGACAATTGTAGCATTGTCTCAAGATTCCAGGATTAACCAGCTGAACCGGAGAGGATGCCAGCAATCTACCACTCGACATGCCAGAATATTATAAGGGAGTGCTGTGCCTTTAAGGGAAGTGGGTACTCACAGGGAAGGTAGGTGGATGTAGTGCTTACTTTAGTTAGCGAGTGCTTACTTAGAAGAGAGGTTTTGAGAACAAGTGCTAGGCTTATAATAAAGCGATTAGACTAGATTATTATAAGAGTAGAGCTTTCTTAAGGGAAAATTTGAAGAGCAGACTTGGCGGAGCCAGAAAAAGTTTAACCTTGTTTAACCTCACAACCGTGCAACGCCGTGCAAACGCGGATTTTAAACAGGGAACTTCAAAAGAGCTAGAAATGGTCCAAAACAACCAATTACTACAAGCTCTTGTGCTGAGGTCACTCCTTCAGGGACAGATAGGCTGCTCAAGGCTCCCCACTCCCACTGGTGAGCAAAGAAACTTCCTTCTATCCAAGTAAGGCAATGGACACCACAGGAACTACACTACAGCCCATAATACAGCAAAGCCTGTATACTGGTCTAAACTAGTCGAGGAGAGGCGGGAAAACAAGGATATTTTTTGTTTTTCTTGTTTTTGAGATAGAAAGCACACAGAAATGCAGGAAACAGTAATAAATCAGTTACACAGGCTAGCACACTTTAGTGGGCAGCCTCAACAGTTAAATTAACAAACAAACAAACAACTTTCGACCAATTTTCGACTAAATGAAACTTTAAGTGCAGATAATATATAATGCAACAAACAGTTAAAAAAACAGTTTAAGCTTGCTCAAGGTAAGCAAGAGAAGGTATTTCAAGTAAAAAACAGCAAAAAATACTTAAATCAGGAAAGTATTGCTTTTCTCAGTTCTCTGCTGCTAGGACCACTCTGCAGGACCACGAGGAGCTGTTGCTGAGTAGTATAGCCAGAAAAAAATGCTCAGAGGCGGATTTTAAACAGGGAACTTCAAAAGAGCTAGAAATGGTCCAAAACAACCAATTACTACAAGCTCTTGTGCTGAGGTCATTCCTTCAGGGACAGATAGGCTGCTCAAGGCTCCCCACTCCCACTGGTGAGCAAAGAAACTTCCTTCTATCCAAGTAAGGCAATGGACACCACAGGAACTACACCACAGCCCAGAATACAGCAAAGCCTGTATACTGGTCTAAACTAGTCGAGGAGAGGCGGGAAAACAAGGATATTTTTTTGTTTTTTTTGTTTTTGAGATAGAAAGCACACATTCTAAAGTAAGCACTATGTATATTGTTTTGCACTGTATTTTCTGGATATTGTCTATAGCTGTCCTTGCCTTCTGTTAACAGGGACTAATTATACTGATTACTGTCTGATTTACAGTTTACAGTTGCAGAAGAGCTTGCTTTGAATACAGAGGCTTGCCTTAAGAGAAATGGCAGACTATATGGCTAGTGATATAAGTGTAGTAAGTATGATACCTATCTTTTAAAACTGAAATCAAATCATTGAAATCAATCAATCATATCCATGTGAACTAACATGCTGAATTTTTGTCACTATGTCTCTCTTTTTTGTTCCCTCATTCTGCATGGTCAGCTGTGGTACAGGATGTGAAGTTGCAGTGGCTATCTGGATGTCCACTGGCCAACATACTTGCTGCTTGGTCACCAGCTGTTAGCATACCTGCCTTTCTGCAAGGAGGATAAAAGTCACCCTTTGGAGGATGACCTGGAGGGCTCACCAATGGTTGCTGTGTCTGCATCTCAGGAAGAGGGTAGGTTCTTCCTGGGTCATTGTGCAGCAGGTGCAGTGGCTGGTTATTTTCAAAGTTGGATGGCACCTGGATGCTGACATTGGGACCCTGGAATGTCTTCTTGTGCATCTGATAGAGTGGCATGGTTGGCCAACCCCAACCATCACACCACCACAAGCATGGACTGACAGTGATGTAAGACATGTTAGTGACTAGTGTCTGGGTGGATTTTCCTCTGGGGCAGTCAGGTGGGCCCTATGTACCCCATCTATTTCCCATCATGGTGCTTCCCATCCTTGTGTATCATTCTTCATATCTTGTTTGTAGTCCAATTCTCCACCATTTGCACATCCTCTATCTGCCTGTCTGTCTGTGCCTCTACAATGTTACCTTCCTTTGTGTCCATACACATCTGACTGTCTCTGTTTGCATTTTATGTTTGTCTTCTCCTGCTACTTTCCTATTCCTTCCCTCCTCCCTGCTCATGATCCTTGTTACACTCCCTCTACTCTTCTTCTTATCAAATGGGAAATGGGCACCTGTGTTAGAAAAAAAACATATTTTCCCTACCTATCTTCCCTTCGGGTTAACCCTGTGTGTGCTACTTTGCTTGATCTTGCCAATTTATGGCTTTCATTTCTTCAACTTTCCTCCCAATTTACATGATGAACTGAGCTGTAATTTTGCTATCCTGCCCTCTGTGGTTTACTCACTGTGCATGGGTTGCTTCTTTGCACATATGATTGCAATAAACTTGGGCATGCCACCACATTGTTCTGCTCATGCCAGTCATGTGACCACATACACCACTGACACTTTAGTAGCATAATTGCAATTGCAATAATTTACTATGCAACCCTTTCCACAGCATGCAAACACTACAGTGGCACTGATGCATAGCTAATCAGCATCTGGCCACACCACAGTGAAACTCCTTAGCTATTTAAAAGCACTGTGCTTAGGTGTTACTGATCTTTCTAAA
This sequence comes from Protopterus annectens, assembly GCF_019279795.1. Classification (NCBI taxonomy): domain Eukaryota; kingdom Metazoa; phylum Chordata; order Ceratodontiformes; family Protopteridae; genus Protopterus; species Protopterus annectens. The sequence goes on from NC_056741.1 coordinate 587,452,492, forward strand.
TTTACCTCATCTCCAGACATGTAAAAATGTGATGCAGAAAAACCAGTAAAAAACAAACAGAAAGGCTCGGACTCCTTGCTCCAGTGGATAAAGTTGTAAATATCCTCAGCAGGAAATATAACAAAGCAAATTCCTTTAACGCAAAATTTATTAGTACAGCGTTTTCGCCGTGTGCACTGACACAGCTTCTTCAGAGTAAAAAAAACAAGTACCAATTGCTCTAAGTCAATTTTTAAATCATTTACAAGGAAGTGATGTCATGGCCAATGGAAAAATTGAAAATACATAAAGACATAAAAAACATTTTGTTTTTGACAAAGCACATCAATAAAATAGTCATTTTGACAAGCTAAAAATAATAGATTAAAATCATGTGTGCCCTAAGGTATGTGAATCAAAGCACAGCAAGAAAATAGTGGTTTTAATAACCAAAAAAAAAATTTTTGGTTTTAAAAATAGAATTAATTTATAAGCATACAATGTGATACAATACATCTAGTGACTGTTTAGTGCTTTTGAAGTAAAGAGAGGCACAAAAGTTATGAGAAACTCAAAGGAAAGACTACTGTCCAAGTCAAAAATTGATCAGTGTACACCTAAGATGAAAGTGCGAAAAGGGACTGTAATTATCTTAGATAACTTCTCAGTTTTAAAACTGATGAAATATTACAATTCTCATTTAGTGCTGGATGGTTAAATGCGTCAGTTCTAAGTTGCCACTCAAGTTCGCAAAGTTCTAACAGTAGTGGAATAGGGCCTCCCCTAATGTTGCCCTGTATTTGGTCAATTGCCATAAATGAGAAACTGTGGCCAGGGTAGTTGATTATGTGTCTAGCAAGTGCGTTGCTCTCGTTTTTATTCCTGATCGCATATAGATGTTCATACATGCGGTCACGGAGTCTACGATCGGTTTTTCCGATGTAGAAAGATGGGCAGCAATCGCAAAAGGCCGCATAGACGATAGATTTACTTTCACAGTTAAGGGGGACTCTAATATTATATTTTTTATTCCGAATTAAAAAGGTTTGTCCTGATCTAACTTTGTGGCATCTATTACAGAAGCCACATGGGAACATGCCTACTTTTCTGTTAAACTGTGTTTTAGGAGCATTTCTTTGTAATAATTCCTTAAGATTGTTATTTCTTTTGAACACAAATTTGGGAACTACACCAAATTTGTCAATGAGTAGTGAATTACTCGAAATGAAGTCCCAGTTCTTATGTATGATGGTCATTATGGCCTTCGAGTCTAAGCTGAAGGTCATGGTGTAACTGAGAGATGGATCAAAGGGGGTGGACTCGGGTGGTAGCTCAACCGATGTATGGTTGATACTGGCAGTGTCATCAAGGTCATTCAAAGAGTGAGTGGGAGACGTTACAATATTGTCCCCACTCAAAATAGCTTTGAAAAAACCATTTATTCTTTTTGTATACACTTCCGAAATGAGTTCACGTATAAGGTAGGGTGGGTAGTCTCTATTAGTGAACATTTCAGACAAAAAATCACATTCTTTATGAAAGTCTTCTAACGTACTGCACATCTTAGCCGCCCTCACTAATTGGCCTTTAACAATGGCTTTTTTCTGTTTAAAGGGGTGGTGGCTCGAGAAATGTAAAGAGTTGCAGTACGTTGGCTTTCTGTAGATGTTTGATGTGTAAGAACGAGTCTGAATGTTTTTAAACAATTTGATGTCAAGGTAATCAATTTCAATACTAGAAAATTTGTACGTGAATTTCAAAAAATCCGTAGTAGAATTTATGGAAGTGATAAAAGCGTCAGCTTCAGAGAGGTCTCCTCTGAATAGCAGAAATACATCATCCAGGTACCTCGTGTAAAATTTTACTGGTGTCATTAAAGTAGAGGACGCGAAAAGCAAATGTTTCTCCCAGTAACCCATAAAGAAATTTTCCACGGAGGCCCCGCAAGGGGACCCCATGGCAACTCCCTGTTTTTGAAGGAAATATTTCTTGTTAAAAATGAAATAATTTGAAGACAGGACTATATCTAAGAGTTCTGTAATTAGTTCAATTTCTAGTCTAGGTGCACCTAGTTCTTGGAGTAACAGTGCAATCCACTCCAGTGCTTCCTGGTGAGGTATTGAAGTATATAAGTCCACCACATCAACAGTGAGAAAATTATCATCACTGTTGAAGGGTAGACTATTAATACTTTCTAAGAAAGACCAAGAGTCTTTGCAAACACCAGGCAAAAGCTGGACATATTTTGATAAAAGTTTGTCCACAACTTTGGCACTTGGGTATGTCATAGAGGACCTTCCGTCAATTAAGGCCCTCATAGGTGGATTTACCAGGTCTTTATGGACCTTGGGGATGCCAAACATAACTGGGATCTTTGGTAGTATGATATCCATATAATTATAAGTATCCAGATCTATTTTGTTTACAAGATACAAGTCCCGGAAGTAACCTCTCATCCTATTATGTGCAGTGTGTATTTCACTGATAGACGCTTCTGAGTATGCTGGTGAGTCTAAGACCAAGGTCATTTTTTCATTATACACTTCATCTCCAGACATATCGTATTATAACTAAATACTCTAGTACACTACAGACTAAATGCCTAGGTCCTCTACCACTTTTTTTACCTTAACTGGCATTGGGCAGAATTTAGATAAAGCTATGATTTAATACAATGCTATATTTGTTTTCTAAATTACTTCAGATAAATTGTATTCTATTTATTATGATTTACTAGCTTGTAAAATGGTTATGTTGTTTCTCATGATGGAAAGCATTGCATAGTTAAGTACTAGGCTAATTGTATTTGTGGGCAGTTTTAATCTAGTCAAATCTCTCTCAAAGGCGAGGATCAAACCATGCACCTTGTATTTATAAGGTAAACACATTCAACCATTATGACCTCAACAGAAAGTTTACTTCTGAAGAGCATTAGATAATCACCATTCATATTTTCCAGTGTTATATACAGTTTATTTATGTCTTTGAACATAACTGAACACAGACTGGAGGACATGAGATTCAGACCTATAACTGTAATAAACATCCAAACTCTGAGCTTGACATCTATCTACCTGCAAATTAATCTTGACTAGAATTGGTAAGCTGGTAATATTGCAATAGGGAATGTCTGGCAAACCAATAACAGCTTCATAGTTACTAGGCATCTCATCCAGAAGAGGTTATACTCAGGAGTGTAGCACACTCACCCCCCACCCCTTAAATAGCATTGCAGTATCAACAATCTGTCTACATTGTGTGGGAGTAGAACCCCAAGCTTTCTGCACTAAAGGCATGTATGCTAGCTGTTGTGTTAATACCACTTCTATTTTATTTGCCAAAAATACTTTTTCTATGTTATTTGTTAGGTATTACTTTTCTAAACGATTACATTATTATATCATTGTTGAACTTTTGTGTTTGAGTTGTTGCCCATAACCCTATTGAAAATAGAACTTCACATCTGAATGCTTCATTAACAGAAAGAAATATATAAATAAACAAAAAAATTGCTTAAAAGACATAGTGCCTCTATGACCTATGTTGTAGGCCTGTGACACCCAGCCATGCACAAATAACAACCCTTCATGCTGGATTGACCAACTCCCTCACCTTAGGAAGAGCAAGCTGGTCTAGATCAGCCACTTTGATCACTCCCGGCCAACTTGTCCAGCTACTGGATCTGGTAGTTGACCCTCAGTCATTGGAGCTTTGGTTTGAGCTTCATTCTTCTGCATCACTAAACCGGTGCAAACCCGGAGAAATTGTCTTATGATGAGTGATTCTGCTTTCCTAATGCTCAAGTATATTTCCTCTCCTATTCCCATGGTGCCCTCTCATAAAAATGTTGTGTCCCGTTTGAAAATGGATTTGCTTCATGAGACTGAAGACTAACCCCTGAGAGTGGTGTACGTGGCAGACTGTGTTGTATTCATTGAAGGAGTGATCTCAGCTTCATTATTTTTCTTCAGTAACAATTAACACAGTTTCATTTTAAAATGCTGTCCCTCCATTGCTCAGCTGCCTCTTCTTTGCTGTTGTCTTCTGCTCTCCCACTTGTCAGAGATAACTGACTAAGTTCAGCAAACAGTTTTCCTCTCACATGGATTTTTTTAGCACACTTTCTTTCCTAGCCCCTATGTAACCTCTGATTAACTGCCTGTTCATCAGATTTCATCCTCCCATCCACATTTGCTGCCATATTGCTAGCCTAGTATGACCCCTTATTCCACAGATCATTCCTTTATAGACAACATTAACAGAAGACTCAAGCTAAGCCGCAAGGGAGGGGGGGGGATACATCCTCTGGTAGCATAAAAGTGGATGACTTTCTTTTATACAAACCTTACTGAAGCTTCAGAAATATAAAATCTAGTTCAATGTTTCAACAGGATGAAAGCAACAATAAAAAACATTTTTTGCATGGGATTCACTTGTACTTTCATGTGGGGAGCTTCACTCCAATACCACTCTTACTTATAAACTAACTCCACCATCACAAGTATGGAGACAAAATAAAAATCCCAAACACTTTGAATGACTGCTGGCACACAAAGGAAAGTATACTGGAAGTGTATACTGTGGAAAAATTGATTGGCTAATTCCAAATCAGGGAACAGAAATCAGCAAATTGAAACTTTTCCCCTTTACATTTGACCAAGTATAGGGAAGCCAAGATGGTGTGGTTGTCAATTTTAACTTTCTCCCTTTCCCAAAGATAGGCAGCAGCAGCATGCAACAACATCTGTAACACATCTCATACACATCCACAACATGACTAGGCCATCCTGCTACTTTTCTTCAGTCTTGGACATACAGGGACTTTTCCCTGTAGGCATTGCAAAGCATGTTCAAATGTGAATGGTTTAAATAATTTTATACATCCTGTTACAAATAAAAAATACACATTTGAGTTTTATGCAGATTGCCATATAGAGAATGTGGTTTACTTGGCATGCTGCAAGTCATGTTTGAGTTTTTATGTTGGAAAAACTAATTGTAAGTTGAAAACAAGAATATTGCACCATTTGCCATCTATTAGATAGAAGGATACACATAATGCATTGTACCAGCATGTTTCCAGGTTTCCAGATCATACATTTGTTTTTATGGTTCTGCATGTTGCACAGATGAAAAAAAAGGGGGGGGCACTGTCAATGATACAGAGTATGCAGAGTTAAGATGGATCATACAGTTGGTTGCTGACAACCCACCTGGTTTAAATAGTTCTGTACCTTTAAAACCAGCCTTAAAGAAAAGGCGGGTCAAGTATAGAAAGTAATTGGTTGCTTTTACAAATGTTTTAATATTTAAAGACTGTCATGATTATGTGAAGTTTGTCTGATGAAGGTTTTTTTTAACCTAAAAGCGCTTACGTTTTATAATAAAAGATAACGGCCAGTTTGGACTCTGTTTCATTTGTTTTTGGATTTATTCTTACAAGAGGTTTGAGAGGAGTCCTTAAGGGAAGCTAAGAGACTTGTGTTTTGCTACAGTCTTGGACATAATGCCATCCTTTTTTTAATGTAGGCTGGGTCTTACTGACTCTCCGTCCCCCTCTCCAGTGTGGAGAGGTGGCCTTCGTGCTTAAACCCTGGTCTCATAACCCAGTCCTATGGTGCCGAGGGATAAAGCCCTGAATGTGATCCAGGTGACCAGACTTCAAGTTGCAGCTCCAGACTGGGAAGAGCTAGAAGGAAGACTGGGAAAAGAATGGCTAATGAGTCGGCTATCCTGGGAAGGGAGTGGTGGTTTCTTGGTGGTCACAGCTGTCCTCTGCAAGAGGAGGCTTACAAGACAACAAGGGCTGTTACTGTGAGGTTGTGAGCCTGGCACATACAAGCCAGTTATGGCAACTCTTGGGACATATGTGTGGAAGTGAGTCCACAGATAATGTAGGAGGTCCCCTCAATGATGTGGATGTTGCATCAGCCACTAGAGGGTGAACTTAGGGCATAATGAAAATATCCCAATAGTCAATGATCAATGCTCTCAGTGATGGGGTGGTACAAGAGAATAGTAGCTCCAAGTAATTACCCAGTCTGTGGGGAATTAGAGTCTATCCTCAAGCATAGCTGGTCCCAGTCTGGGGAGCTGAAGCCAGACCCTCATGCCACTGGGATGAGGACACTCTCTCCTGCTAGCTGAACAGAAAAATGATCATTGGCATGGTCACAAACTTCTCCGTGGCTGTCTGCATGATTGCTCCTTCTGGTCAGATCTCACTCGGTTGCAGGTGGGGCCCCATGCATTTAAGAATGAATGAGCTCAAGACCTATAGTAAGAGAGCTTGATGGTTGAAAGTCAAAGAGGGGAAAAAAAGCACTTAAGTAAAAAAAGAAAAAAAAAAAAACTTGCATCTCCTACCTGATTTTCCAGGTGACGTGTGACCCCTCCAAAATAGGGGTTGCCAGCGCCACATAAAGACAGTCAACATATTTTCCAGCTGGACGGTACACATACAACTACTGTGACAGTGCTATGTCACATGTAAGGGGTTGCTGTCATAACTCTCAACTATCCAGATTTTCACAGAATGCCCAGATTGTTATCTCCTGTTTTTGGAATGTACCTCATAAAATTTGTGAATTTTTGGCATATCACTGAGGACTGAAGTCACCAAATAATAAAAACATGCATTTAAGTTTCAGGCTTCATATTCTTCAGTAAATGTATGCTAACACAAAATGTTTTATTCTAGCTACTTTCTAAGTTTATAAGAGCAGTATTTAAAATTTGTCTCTATTTTTGGTCACTTGTCCCCCCCATAATTTTTGGCTTTGTCCAGATTTCTTGATCTAAGATGTTGAGAGCTATGGTTGTTGTATTCATACACAAAACTTTAGCCTGTACAGACAAAACACAAGAAAACAATTTCCATTACCAAATCACAGGCTAGTGTTCTCCTGTAGATGCTGCTGAAGTGTTGTTGTTCTTTGAGTTTTTTTGTTATAACAAAGAAAGGATACTTTCAGTATCTACATTTTTCTGAACAAAGTTATAAAGGCATGGTATCTACATCTGGTTAAAATGTCCCAACATTTCTTTTACTTAGCTGTTCCTCATTCTGAGCCACTTGCATTTCTTTTCTGTAGTCATGTTAAGCTATAATCAGGAATATAGGATCATAGGATCATAGAATCATAGGAAGTTACTAGGCCATTGGCCCTGAGGCCCTTAAAAGCTTAGCCAAGAATTTAGCCTATGTTCCAACAACTCAGCACCTGATGCCCCTGTCCAGCAGGGACACAGGTGGAATCCCAGGGGTGTATTTTCTATTCCCCATCCAGTTATTCAGGTTGTGCTTAAAATGGGTTAATGAGGTACTCTGACATGGAGAGGGAGTCTATTCCATAAGAGGGGGAGTCTCTGGGACACAAAACTGCCCCGCCAACAAGTCCTATTGATGTCACTGACCAGGTTGAGGTTGAGCGTGCGGGTTACTCGAGTGGAGCTTGACTTGTAGATATGCAGCAGTATCTTCAAGGCGGGGTCTGAGATTGCTTTGTATGCCAGACAGAGGTCACCTCTGAGGAGTCTGTAGGAGACTGATGAAGTTCTGCAGACAGATATAATGCTCCAAGAGAAATATATTATCTCATATGTCAAACACGGAAGTCCCCAAGAAACAAACATGCCCTAGAATATTTTTATTTTATTTTATATTTTATTTTTTATATTTTTATTTTATATAAAATTTATTTTTTTTATATTTAATTTTTTTAGAATTTTAGTAACCTAGTAAATATACAATGCAACAACAGCCAACTAGTGTCTGCAGTCTCCCATACAAAACTAATAACATTACTCTCAGAATTAAAACTTACTACCCCCATTCTATTATGGTTTCAAGATAATCTCTCCCACTGCCAACAAGCTGTTCAGTGGAAAAACTCCTTTTCTCCTACTTCATATAAAACTAGGAGTACCCCAAGGATCAATCCTAGGACCCCTACTTTTCACTATATTTACAAATAATCTTCACAAAGTCACCCCTCTAGCAAACCTGGTTCAATACACTTATGACTCCACCTTAATCTGCTCTGCCCCCCATCCTCCAATGGCTTCAAATCAATACCCAAGAAGCCTTTACATCCATCAAAACCTGGCTAACAAACTCCCAACTAATACTAAATCCTAAAAAGACCCAACTTATGCTCTTTCATCCTTCCAAAGCAGCAGCACCTACTCCCCTGCTTACTATTTCTGCATCAGATAATACCAATATCTCTTCCTTCACACAAACCAAATTACTAAGGGTCATTATTGGCAATAATATGAAATTTGACAAACACATAGCTCATACAATAACCAAAATCAACAAAAAAACTAGGTACTCTTTACATATGTAAAAACTTCCTAACCAGCCACAGTTACTCTAGATTGTACCCATCTTCTCTCTACCTTACTGTATGGGTCTCCTGTCCCAATTAATCTAAACAAGAGCGATTTAAACAAGCTATCAGTATGCTACAACAAAATAGCAAAATTCGCCACAAACTCTTCCTACTGTCCCACCACTGTCAGGCCCCAAATCAGCTTTCCTGGCTGGAACTCCCTAACACCTTAGCTCTAAACCAACTTCTTCTAGCTCACCAAATACTGTACCAACCTCAGAAAACTCCAGCCTTACAAGACCTGATCACCCTCTACTCCAATAAGCGAGAACTTAGATCCACTAACAAGGCATTAATCGCATATCTCCAAAAGCCATTACAGCTCTGGTGACTCCCTGTATTCTAACAACATTGCCAAAACTTGGAACTCCCTACCACTACAAATCAGGGTACGACCTAACAAAACCATCTTCAAAAAACAACTTATTATTGGGGGCAGAGCCTAGATGGCCAACTGAGAGCACTGAATTTTGAGAGCTCCATAAAGTAGTATAATAATATAGGAAAATTGTACTATTTTCAAGTTTAAAACATCAGAAATCTATAGATAAACTACTAAACTACATAAATATCAATTTTAGTGGAGATATACAAAAAATTTTCCTGTCAAGTAACTTGGAGATATATTGAGTCACAGAATAAGAGCAACTCAAGGAATTCTCATCCAAATGCTCCTTTGAAAAAAGAACTGCAATTGATGACATCTACCTTACAGGAACTATCTTTGAAGATGGATGGCTTTAAAAATGACTTAGAAAACCTTATATTAAATTCTCAAAAACAGACTGATACTCTTAAGGAACTATTACAGCAACACCATACAAAAATAACAAATATAGAGACTTCTCTAAATGGCATTGAAGGGAGACTCAAAGAGGAAGAATTCCAAAAAGAATTTCTGCTTAAACAGAATACATGGCTGCTTAACAAAATAGATGACTTACAAAACAGGGAATGGAGAAACAACATAAGGATCTTTGGTCTGCCTGAAAACACTGAAGGAGAAGACATTATTTAATTCTTAACAACCCAGATTCCTGAATTTTTAAACTTGAAAGAGGGACTTTTCATTTGGAATTGAAAGGGTGCATAGAGCACTGAGGAAACCTGCTTTTAACTCAACAAATATTCCACCTAGGCCCATAGTTATAAAATTTCTTTCATTTCTGTACAATTAAAATCTGCTTGGAGAAAATCACCCTTAAAATACAATCAAAGCCTGATAAGGTTTGACAATGATTATTCGTCCAGAATACTAGAACAAAGGAAAAAAGTCTGGCCAATAATAAATCTGTTGAAACAAAACAACACTAAAGCCCAGATGGCCTTTCCAGCCAAGATAAAAATACTTTTTGCCAATGAGATGAGAACCTTTAATTGACTTAAAAGAAGCTACTATAGTCATCAAAAACAACAACATAGTGTTTATCCCAGAAGAAATGGAATGGATGGCCCCTACTTTTAAAAGAATAAAATAAATAAATCCTTGGACTGATGCTAGAAAGAAGAAACAAAAAATGGATTCCAAGATAACTGCCCCAAAAAACTAACTCTTACAGCTACATCTCTCAAAGTATCAGCTGATATGGTACATCACTTGTCAACTGTTTTTATTTTTAAAAAAGAAGGGTTTCTTAAACAACTGAGAAACAGTAATGATTTATTCAGTATGTTCAAAGAGTCCAATAATTCTTCACAAACAAAGGTAGGTCAAGATGGGTTACTATTTACATTATATATAAGCCAAACAAAGCAACATATAATACAAACATATACATTTCTGTTCCCCTACTTGTGCTCAATGAATACTTATCTTGTTCATGTTTCATTGTTTTTACTTATAATAATTTAAGTAAAATTAATTAACTAATTCAACAAAGTACCATTCATCAGAGTTCAGACTCAAATGTAACAAATTAACATCATATGTAATAGCAGTAACAGTAGAGTGTTTTGAAAAAAAATGCTGTCATGGAGACTAATGCCTTCTTCACTTAAATTATGATTTAGAAATGTCATGCATATCCTGGTTAAATAATAGTAGCAAGCTCTTAGTACAAATGTTATCATTATTCTGTCTAAATATAGTTAATATCAGTTATGGCAGATAACACAGCTACAAGTACTGTTTGCTCAGTCCTGATATGGTGTGCATGGATGCAGCTGTGTCTGGCAGCTAGTACAAATATCATTATTATTCTGTGTAAACATAGTTAATACCACTTATGGCAGGTATCATAGCTTCGAGTGCTGTTTGATTAATCCTGATATGGTGTGCATGGATGCAGCTGTGTCTGGCAGCTAGTACAAATGTCATTATTATTCTGTGTAAACATAGTTAATACCACTTATGGCAGGTATCATAGCTTCGGGTGCTGTTTGATTAATCCTGATATGGTGTGTGTGGATGCAGCTGTGTCTGTCAGCTAGTACAAATGTCATTATTATTCTGTCTAAACAATTATGGTAGGTATCATAGCTTCAAGTGCTGTTTGAGTAAGCCTGACATAGTGTGTGTGGATGCAGCTGTGTCTGGCAACTGTTGTATGTTGGCGTTTCATCTCCAGGAAGCTGTGGGTTGCAACTTGTGATCGAAGTTTACTGATGCTTGTTTATTAGGAAGAGATGTTTTAGCCTGGATCCAGAGGAAGGGAGTGGATAAAACTGTGATTTGGGATATTTTGGCAGAGAATAGTTTGTTTATACATCTGCTGAGTGAGAGGTGGGAAGGCTGGAAGAATGTGTTATCTCTTGTTGTGGCGGCTTGTTGGGAGTTTTTTTTTTTTATCTGTTTGCTCTCCGTTCTTTTCCTGGCTGCTGCCTCTCTGAAAGGGAGGGAATTTAGGCTTGAAGTTTAAGTGAAGTGAAGCTTTGTTTCAGGTGCAACGTGAGCATCTGGTATGCAGTACACAGACACACTAACAGAAACAGACGCTCCCAGGTTGCTATGGTAACGGAGACAGAATGACGATAATGCATAACGGCTCTGAGGAGCCTCCGAGATGATTCTTGGCAATGAAGTTTTTGGTCTTAAAGAAAAGAAATATAAGAAAAGGGCTGTTTTAAACCACATGTACACATATTGATGGGCTCTCAACACTTCGTTTAGCTTATTAAGTTGATTCTTGAAAAAAAATAAATAAATAATTATAAGCGCAATTTTATATTTAAAATATATTTTGGTCCAAACACATTAAGGACTTACATAAGAGTGGAAGCCTGAGTTATTGTGAAAGACTAAGAGCACTTGGTCTTGTGCAGTACCTTTTGCAGTGGTCTGGGAGGTGAGCTTGCTCTGACGTGTTGGGCATATGGGGTAGCTGATTCTAGGGGTGCTTGGGGTTGCAGGGAAGTGCTAGAGAGTCATCAGATTTACTTCATGGAAATATCTGTGGGAATGGAAGGTGTGTTGAGGGGTTCACCAGCAGAGGTGCCACTGCTTGGAACAGGCTGGTAAAATGGAACAGGACAAATATTGGTTTGGATATTTTAAGAACAGCCTGAAAACACTTCACATGAACTAATGAATGGTATTCTGGCAAAACTGGATGGGCATTGTTGCCTGTGCTTGAAGTACTGATATGTGTGTATGTACAGATGGAAATATAACAAATAAGAAACTAGAAGGGTTTCATAATTTAAAGTCTATGGACTATATAAACATACTTGGAAGGAGCTTATAATAAGAATAAACATTACAACTTATGATATCTCAAATAACTAAGCAACAGCCAAAAAAAAAAAAAAAAAACACACACAATAGTTATGTAATGTATGATTTTAGTAAATCTAGACATAAAATATATAATCGTCATATAAGGTGAAACAGTCTGTTGAATTTAGATATTAAAGACAGGATTTAATAGCATGGGCTTGTGTATAATAACACTGCTGTCTTAACTTGTCATAAATGACATACACTACATTGAACAAGAGGAATCATGATGATCTTCTTATATAAGTAAATATGCATAACAAGTCATGTAATTCCTTTAACTTGAATTGTAGTTTTTGTAACCCATCTTGGCCATATATAATACTTAAGCAGTCACCAAGGTGACAAATGTTTTATACATGACATCAAACTGACAAAGTTGTTCAAGAGAAACAATAGAAGCCTGAACTAGGAATGTCACAGAATGTAACAATCACAAATAGTATTATAGACAGGTATGACCCTAGCCCTGAATAGCATCCTGCCTTCACCCAGAATGATACCACAGTATAAGGACAAAATGATTGACTTCAACAATTGGCTAAGTTTCTGGTGTCAATCAAAGGGGATCCAGTATCTGTCTGCCTGGGATGACATGATCGACAAACCACAATGCTTTGCCAGAGATGGTGTGCACCTGTTGCCCCTGGGATTCAGGTTACTGGCTAGGGCTCTTGCCCTCCCTATAGTTCCTTTTTTAGGCATGGCTCAAAGGACAAAACCACCACCGTAACAGATATAAGCATGCAAAATCTGAAGGTAATGATACTCAATGCTAGAAGTCTAAACCTCAAAATGCACTCTCTCGAGGCACTCCTAAAAATGGAGAACATTAATATCTGTGCAGTAACTGAGACCTGGTTCAAGGCTCCAGAGAGCACCCCCTGCAATATCAGGCTACAACACTTACCACACGTTTCGGCCACCAAACCAGGACCATGGGCTCAAGCTCAATGCCAAGAAAAGTATAGTTATCCCCTTTGGGAAAAAACATGTACCCATGAATTACCACATAAGTGGCATTACACTAAACACTGAAAGTGTGATAAGGGACTTAAGGACACAGGTGGACAGTGGTCTCACCTTTGATAACCACATCACCACAACAGTCAGGAAATCCTTCTATGTGGCACACCTCATCACTAAGGACTTTTCATCTAGAAAAAGGAGGTCATTGTCCCATTGTACTCATCCCTAATTAGACCCGTTATAGAGTACAATGGCCCGTTCGGTATGTACCTCACAAGACATCTGCAAAAACTGGAAAGGCCACAGAAATACCTCACTAAAAGAATCACAAGCCTAAAGCAGATGCCCTATGCTGACCATCTAAAAAAGCTCCAGTTATACTCTGTCGCACATCGCCTACTCAGAGGCAATCTCTGCTTAACTTACAAGGCCGTGTCATACCCAGAGCTAATGGACATGCTACACTTAAAGAAATCCCAATCACTCAGAGCCACACACTCCAGGGATCTAAACCTGGTCATCACAATGAACAAAACGTGCTGGAGGGATAGGTTCCTGACCCAGCGACGCCTCAGACTCTGGAATAGACTGCCCATACATGTCAAGCTGAGCGCCTCTTTGACCCTCTTCAAAAGGAACCTTGACAATTGGATGGGAGATAGGAAATTCACCCCGGGGATTATGTCAGTTGCCCTGCTAGACAGGGTACCTGGGAAGTAAATATTCTGGGAAGAAATAGCCAGGGTATTGTTATGGTTAGGTTTGTATAGGCCCTAAGGCTGATAGCCTAGTACCAACCTATAAACCTATGAACCTATAATCACTCGGTTTAACATTTTCTGATTATACAAAATAGAATATTGCCATTTAAATCTAATTTATGAATATGGAAATGGAACTTGTAATCATTAATCACAATAAGTGAATTTATTGTTTTAAATTAAAATTTCACTTATTGTATAATAAGAAATGGCAGATATGAAAATCCTTATATGTAGGAAATGGGGGAAGAGGGATGCACTGATAATCAAAATGCACTTTCATCAATATTCACATAAAACAAACTTGATGCTTTAAGTAAGTTAGCAACAAACAAAGTGATTACTTAAATGCTGGCAAACAATGAAATATAACTTCTGATATATCCAGTAAAATACATTGTTTTATAAACATTAGATATAAATATTATTACCATCTATTTATATTAAGTAATTTATTTTGAAAGACTTCATCAATAAGGGTGAATATGTTAAATAACTGTGTGCTATAATCTTTTACTGAGGTTTTATATATGATACAACCTACATTACTATGATTGAATTGCTTGTCATCTATCTTTCATGTAAATATTAATTGCGTATACAATAAATAGACATTTATATTGTATGAGAATTCTGTCTAATGTACAATAGTACTATATCTGTTCAAAATAATATAAATATTGCTTATTCCTATTACAAATATTCTCCATATGATAATTCAATTTATGGAGCTCAGATGTTCTGGATTGTTAAGGTATGAGTGATAATCTGATGGACTTAGGTTTATCTATCATATTAGGAATGATTTTCATTCCATGGCTTGTGCAGATCTTAGTTTTGTTAGCATTTATTAATTTAAATTTATTTCACAAAAATATTTTTAGTATGCCTGATCAAAACATTACTTTATTGGTAAACACTCAAAGTATAAAACTGATAATTTCCTTTAAAAGCTCAAACATATACTTTATATTTATTAGATGAAAACATTTAATAGTCACAATAAAACAAAAAATACATAGTCTAAATAACCTAAGATGGATTTTACTTTATTATCTTTAAATACCAATAGCTTAAACAATCCTAGCAAGAGAGCAAATCTACTGAAATATTTAAAACTGAACAAAGCACAAATTGCCTTCCTTCAAGAAACTAATTTCAAAATAAATGACAATTACAAATTGAATCCTAAGGAATATATGATATTGGCTCAATCCACTTATAAGACAAAGACAAAAGGGGTAACAATTTTATGGAAAACAAATGTGATTAACCCAGAAATCATTTATAGGTATGAAGAGAAAGAAGGCCTTATGGCATTAGTAATAGTTAAATAAAATAACGGAATATGGGCCCTAGCCAATCTATACTAGTTCCCATGCATTGGAACTGGAACTGTTAAAAAACACTTGGATTTCATTTCTAATAATTATAAAGGCAACTTAATATTAGGAGGAGATTTTAACTGTATATTTGAAATTTCTGAAACTAGAAATAAAAGACCGCTGCATACATCTGCTGTATCAAAAGCTTTAAACAAGTGTGTAAAATCATTTCATCTTGTAGATACTGTCAAATTTAAAGAAGATAAATCTTTGTTGTTTTCCCATCAAGATCACAGATTTGGTACCCAAACTAGAATAGATAAAATATTTGCTGCTCATGACTTACACTCAAAAATCATTAATTTCTCAATCACTCCCTGCCCTTTTTCAAACCAAAATTCATTGATACTAAAATATCAAAATGAGTACAAACCATTAATCTTTAACTCCAGAATTCCAGCATATATAACTAAAATTAAAGAGACAAAAACCTGGTTATTATTTGAATTACAGTTCTTCTTAGATATTAATTACACTATGATATGGGACTCATTAAAAGCTTACACATATGATAAAACTCTAACTTGGTATAAAAAAATCACCAGGTGCTTGCAGATCTAGTTTTAATTTTTCTGGTATTTTCATCTAGATTTAATTGATTAATATGTATATTTTCTTTTTGGAAATGTTCCATATAGTGATTTCTATAGGCATCAAGAATGTCACCTATATTTGAGACATTTTTTCCCTTTCTTTTCATGGAAGATACTTTTAATGTTATTAGCTTTTGATTGTATTTTGATTCTTGTGGATAAATTATGTAGATATTTGGGAGAAGTGGCCATGGTATTAATTTTTAGTTTTTCTAAAGCTAAACTAGTTTTATGTGTTGGAATATCGTTGTATTTATTGTTTAATACTTCTACTTTCTTTTTCATCTCCAAATGATTTTGATTTTTTTTTCAGCTTTTACTGACAAAAGTTTGGATTGTAGATCTAATAATTCAGAATCAAAATACAATCAAAAGCTAATAACATTAAAAGTATCTTCCATGAAAAGAAAGGGAAAAATGTCTCAAATATAGGTGACATTCTTGATGCCTATAGAAATCACTATATGGAACATTTACAAAAAGAAAATATACATATTGATCAATTAAATCTAGATGAAAATACCAGAAAAATTAAAACTAGATCTGCAAGCACCCATATCCTTCAAAGAAATTACAGATACAATAAAAGAGGGTAAAAATAATAATAACGCTCCAAGTATAGATTGCATAATTATGGAAATATATAAACTTTTTCATTCAAAGATACTGTCCCTCTTCCATAAAACTCTATTAGAAATTCAGTTACAAGCTTTAATACCACCCTCTTGGAGATATTCCTTAATCACACCAATCAAAAAGGAAAACAAATCCCAAACCTCTGTCCCTCATATAGACCTATATCATTATTAAATAACGACTATAAGATATTTATGACAATATTAACTAACAGAATGGAAATACCACTATCCAAAACAATAAATAATGATCAAACTGGATTTATACATCATAAACACACACATGACAATATTAAAATGATAATTTCTCTTATAGATTATGTTAATAAAGAAAATAAAGAAACACTCATAATTGGCCTAGATATAGAGAAAGCCTTTGATTCCCTAAATTGGGACTATTTATTCAAAATCCTAATGCTATCTGAATTTCCTGCATCCTTTGTTCATCTCCTAAAGAATAATTATACAAATAATTTAGCTTATGTCAAGTTAGGTCCTTTTACCTCTGAATCTATACATATAAGAAAATACACTAAACAAGGATGTCCCATGTCACTGATTCTATTTGCTCTGGCTATTGAAATATTGGCAGATTAAATTCATAACAATATAAAAATCAAAGGAATAGATGTTTATTAACAATACAGTTCTAAAGTAATGCTATTTGCTGATGACATATTACTAACAATATCTAATACAAAAGAGACATTAGAAGAATTAGATATATCAATTGACAAATTTCACATGACTTCAGGACTCCATTTTAATAAATCAAAATCAAAATTTTTATTTTTAAATAAAAAAAGAACTGCAGACTAAGGGGGATCACATCATAGGGAAACAATAGTCTACCTTAAAATATCTAGGAATTGAGTTATGTGAGGATAATAATGAATTAGTCTCAAAAAACTATAATAATATCATCAATACAATTAAAATCTCTGTGGGAAAATGGAACAAAATAATATTAACATTTGAAGATAGACTACAGTTAATAAAATGGTTTTACTGCCCAAGATTATATATATATATATATATATATATATATATATATATATATAT
Source organism: Protopterus annectens (assembly GCF_019279795.1). Classification (NCBI taxonomy): domain Eukaryota; kingdom Metazoa; phylum Chordata; order Ceratodontiformes; family Protopteridae; genus Protopterus; species Protopterus annectens. The sequence continues at coordinate 587,469,987 of NC_056741.1, forward strand.
ATATATAGCCTTGGCAATACAACTGTTACCAGAAAGGAATATACTTAAAGAAATAAATTCATGCCTAATAAAATGTTTATGGTTTCCCAAAAGAAACAGAATAGCTTTAATACATCCTATCAGACCATGGAAACAGGGAGGATTAAACTTTCCTGATATAGAAACATATATAAAAGCATCAATATCTAAAACAATCTCAAATTGGATAAGTCCAAATTACTCTGCAAACTGGAAAGAATTACTAACTGTAATATCAATAAATAAATTTGATTTACAAAAAAATGTTCAAATAACAGATAAAAACAATTTGCCATGGCACATATTATGTATTAGTATGCAATATAATATAACTAAACCCACTAAAACCGGTACGATTAATTATTACATTGACTCATTTAGGAAAATTATTAATGCAAATATAGATTTAAAAATCTGGTTTGATCTTTTAACACCATTTATAGTCACAAAGAACTTTCCACATAAACTATATAGAGAAATTATTAATTCCTGAGAACAGAAAGGATTTGTTTGTTGGCTCCAATGTATCAAAGAACTAAAAGTTTTAGATATGCAAGTAATAAAAACAACATACAGAATTCCACAACAGGACTGACTAACTTTATAGAGGATTCTGTCATATTTGCAAGATTTAAGTAGAAAAATTAACAATTCTTCATTTAAAGAAATACCTAAATTTATGAAATACATATATGAAATCATATATAATGACTTTGACATGGGAAACAGTATTTCAACATTTTACATATTGAGAAACTATAAAACAACACCCAAAACCTCATATTGGAAAAATATAACAAAAGGACACTCAATACAGTTAACTGAAGATATTAAAACAAATATCTTATTATCGATAAAATATGCATCCTTTACACAATACTGGAAAGTTGAAATGCTTCCACAGAGCATTTCTAACCCCAGATAGAATCAGTAAAATTAGTTCTTCCATAAAAGGAATATGTTGGAGATGTGAGCAAGTACACAATGCAGATTGGAACCACATTTTCTTTGACTGTGTTAAAATTAAGCCATTTTTGAATGGTATTAATAACTTTCTACAAGCTTTATTTAATGAATTATTTTATTTAACTAAAGCTCTTGAATTATTAAATGTCAACAAAGGTCCTAATTTGAATAGGTCAAACATGTGTCTAGTATGGACTATACTTGCAATTTCAAGGAAGTGTATAACAAGAAGATGGAATACAAACACAATACCAACTTTGGAAGACTTCTACAGCCTACTGAAGACCACAGCATTATTGGAAATTAAAATTAAAGAACTAAGAATTTATCTAAAGCCATTTATCAACAACTCTTGGGGAAAAGTCTTATCGTTGACTGACACTATAAAATAATTGATCGGACACTCTGATAATGGATTGGACATACTTATAAAGTAACTCTATACATTAAGATCTGTTATAGTATCAGGCTAATGTAAATAGTGTACATAGTTATTTAAGATGTTATGTATAAATACTATGAAATTCATACAAATGTATTTGAAAAATAAAAAAATTGAGAAAAAAACAAAGAAACAACTTATTTCCCACCTAAACAACTCCTGGACTTGCAACTGCCTAGCACCTGGTTGACATATTCTAACTCCTTTCCCCTACCTACTATCCAATCTCCTCTTTAAAACTCTCAGAGATGCACTATTTATTATCAGACGTTACTTACCAACTCACTGCTGCCTACTCCCCAATGTCTCATCTATACCCACTAACTCTCCCATAGCCTAAGTTGAAAAGCTTTCCCTTAAAATGTCAATGCAGCTTATAAGAACTTGTCTATATTCTCCTCCTTTTCTGTTTTTTCCTTTCTAGTTTTGTCTTCAGTACATCTTCAAAATTGTCTCTACTGGACATGCTGTATGGACGGCATTCATATGTTGCTGCCTGCTATTCTTTTGGTTGTGTGTCTGAACCGCTGTGCTTATGTAGATATCTTGTGTAATCATGTGTTGTTGTCTGCTATATTTTTATAGCTGAGTGTGTAAACCACAATGATCATGTAAACATCCTGTGCATAGTAAGTTAGCAATTGTTCTGGAGCTTTTCTCTCTGGGCCTCCACTTAAAACAGAAAGCTCTGTCCAGTCAGAACTCCCCGGTAAACAAATGTAAAATAAATAAATAAAATGATATAGAAAATGATCCTGTGCACAATTCTGATTTGTGCTTAATGAAGATATTTCTACTTACTACACATTACCACCTGATACCACATTCTAGAAAAGCTAAACAAAATCAATAGCTGTAATGTACATATGTATCAAATATTCTATGCATAGCACTTTTCTTCTACAGTAGAGTGGCATAACCTGTTAATCAAAGCCTGCAATGAGACATTTGAAAGAAGTAGGTAAGGAGATCAGATACACTCCTATTTTCTTGCTTTAGTGTCATGTAATTTAAGTGGCAGAGATTTACAGATATGATATGGAAATTAAGTTCTGGGAAATGAACAGCTGTTGTATAAAACAGAGTTCAACAGATCACAATTCTCTGTTACTGCAGGATGAAAAAAGCACCATGTGAGATATCCTGTTCATTAATTAGCATTCTGGACACTATGCCCATGAACGCTGTTAATCTCCCAAGGTGACACATGGAAGAAGTTCATTGAGTGCTTCAGGCCTTCTGCCACCTCTGCAAGCAATTACTGTCTGAACTATAGCGAACAAGTAAATATCTAACATGCTTGCATGCTTGTTAATTATGCTTCAGTGTATGATGGGCAGTTAAGAGGAAGAGGAGGGTTCCATCTCAGACCAGCAAACTAAAATTTTATACAGTGATACAGAAATAAGGCTATGGGTTTGAGTGTAGTGCGAGGGAAACTGCTAATCTGATAACTAAGGCAGGTAAATAACACCTGATACAGAGAAAGTTAACCCTGCACTGCACATATTAAGTGGTGGGGGAGAGTGAGTAGCCAAGTGTGTAAATGTACCTGTCAGTGACATAGTCTTGTACAGACATTTGCTAAAGTGATGCTGGCAGTATAATGTAGTGGATTAATGTGCACATCCAAATTTAAAACTGTAAATCTGACTACTAAACAGCAAATGAACAACAAACAGTAGGGAGTTAATAGTCCTGAATTATCACAGGATATTCTCTATGTTTGTGGCAGGGCTACAGGAATCCAAAAATATAATACAATGCATAAAAAAATGATAGTGTCATGATCAAAGTCTTTCTTTGAGTAATTTCATGGTATACTAAATCTAGATTCACCAAAGCTTGTTTGAGACCTGTCAGTCAAATTCATTCTTTGATGTCTGGGAATGTAGCAAAAGGGAATTTGTTGAGTACCACTGTGCCCTTTTTTTCTGTAGCAATTGCAAGCATAAAGTTAGACAATAACAGTAAGAAGGAGCACAGCTCCAAAAGGTATATTTTTGTTACTCCACCCAAATATAAAACTCATGTTGTTATGTTTCACATTTTTTACTTGGTACACAAGTTTGATGTTGGCTGGTCAGTTTTCATAAAATCTCATGCTAGAAAGTAAGGTCCAGTGGTCTCAGCTTCAACAAAAAGTACTATTTCTTTATATTTATTGACTGATTGATTTATACAGTGAAATCATTTGTGTGTCTCTGGTGGTTGTGTGTGTCCCCTTTGATGATGTCTAGCCAGGTCTATCATTTTTGTATGTCTTTCTTTTTTCCTTTCTTTCCTCCTTTTTTTTTTTTTTTCACTTTCCCAGTATTTCAAATAAAATTTACCAATTGGGGCCCCATCCCTGAAATAAAAAGGATACTGTGATTTGATCCCTGTAAATGGTGAATTAAACAAATAATTTATATCACTCAGCAATGAAATGGAAATTGTAATTTAGCACCCACTAGAGGGTGTGGGTATTACAGGATTTACCCAGTTGGTGTGGTTTGATCAAGAAGGCAAAGCCTGAGTGATCAAACAAAGCCAACCATAGGTAAATCCTGTGATACCCACATCCAGGAAGGAGTTAAAGCTATTATACAATAACATTATTTAAGAATTAAACCGCTTACCTTTTTTAAATAATGCCTTTGTATAACAGTGCTTTAGTGTTCTTCTGCATTATTTTTATCTGTTTATTGATATACTGTGCATACATATAGTATGTACAGTAAACTTTCAGTTAACCGGCACCCATGGGGATTGGTAGATGCTGGATAACTGTAGTTTCTGGTTGCTTGAAAGTTACTATTAAAAATAGGCCAGACTAATACTGTACCCTATACTATTTGTTTGGGTTGACTTGTTCTCAGGTTGGGGAGAGAGGGAATTTATTCCTATCTTCCCTTTTAAAACTCTAAAACTCTAAAAACGCAAGGTATATTTCTGTGTGTGTGTGTGGGGGGGGGGGTGTCAGAAAGTGCAACACATGAAAATTGTACTGTATTTCTTCGATTTATTTTGCTGGTTGCTTGAGAGTACTGGCTGCTTGAGTTCTGATTAACTCAGCATATGCTGTATGTCCCCATGCTTGCACAGTACATCAGTGTGGTGCAATGCAAGAGAAGCAGAACAGAAGAGTAGAACCCATGCAGTAGTTTGTGTGTCTTTATTTATTTTGTTTTTACTTGAAAGTATGAAATTGCATTTTGTGGCATAGTTTGCAGAGAGAAGCCTTCAGCAATTTACCAGGGGAAAAAAAAAAAATTTACAAAAGACCAGGCAAAAATATAAGGAAAATTAAGGATGTCTGCAAAAGTGTGAATAGTTGAGTGGAGCAATATGAAGGATTGTACAGCCAGCAACCATAACTTTGAACTCTCCAGAGTTTTGCACAATGTATCTGATTTTTCTCCATTTTTGCCCTTTCCCTGTTCCTTGTAAAAGTATAAGGACAGCATTACGGAGCATATGAAAATGTATAGTCCAGCCATTCAACAATACTTCAGAGGCCTAACTGCTTTTTTTGGTGTATGCTCAGTTTATAACAGGTACACTGATCGGACTGTCCAATTAGCATGCATATTTTGGAATAGTAATAACCCTTTATTGTATAATCCTGCATTTACTGCAGATGATTAAGCCTATGCAACAATGTTAAAAGAGTTGTGCCTTGTAGTCCAGGGTTTGATTCCCTCAACCACCATTTTCCTATTGCGTAACTTGAAGCAGGTCTCTTAACCAGACAGTGCTACTGCATTTGTATCCAGTGGGCTTCCCTACTATTTAAGGTCAGGCCAAGAAAAAAATGTGTAATATATATATATATATATATATGTGTGTGTGTGTGTGTGTGTGTGTGTATATATATATATATATATATATATATATATATATATATATATATGTCCCTATTAGAAGCCTGAAACACTATAAGCCTGAAAGTCAAAATCCTGAAAACTATAGACTGAAAATGCAAAATCTCGAAAGTGCAAAATCCTGAAAGTCAAAATCCTGAAAACACAAAATGGACATACTTACGTCATTGTGGCTTTGCTATTGTTAGCCCTGTGGTGTTAGCTCATGCGTTGGGTCCAGGTAAGTGTGCGGTTGGTTTTATGTTAGGGTTAGCGCCTGTTTAAGTGAGTTAGGTTAGGGCAGGTTAGGCATGTATGCAATAGTGACAAATATTGGGGTTAGGGGCGGTTTAAGTGAGTTAGGGTTAGGGCGCGGGTCAGGTGAGTGTGCGATAGTGACGGACCTTAGGGTTAGGGTTAGGGTCAGGGTCAGTTGGTAGATATTAGTGTCTTTATAGTGACATATTAGCATTATTTGTGTTTTCAGGATTTTGACTTTCAGGATTTTGCACTTTCGAGATTTTGCATTTTCAGTCTATAGTTTTCAGGATTTTGACTTTCAGGCTTATAGTGTTTCAGGCTTCTAATAGGGAACCATATATATATATATATATATATATATATATATATATATATATATATATATATATATATATATACTTATTTATTTATTTATATAGAAGTTTTACTGCAAAAAAACAGAGAAAATAGAGTAAACATATTACTACACATTTAGGATTATATGGTGAAAACAGGACTAAATAATTAACTCTTCCAACACTGTAAGATCACTTATTTTCAAAGCTATTTTTTGTTAGAAGTGCTATACAATAATATTAGAAAGCTACATACCTATACATCAGTGTCATATCTTAATGCCCTTGGATCTTGCATGATCAGAGGCATCCCCTTCTTTCTGTCTGTCTCCTAGTAAAGAAATGGAACAGAAATGTAGTTGATGTGAAAAAGTTTATTTTTCTCACACTGTGACTCATCGTGAGGAGCATGAAATGTACTCTGTTAAATATATCTTCTGCTTTTTCCATGAAAAAGAGGTATGAATTTCTGTCCTTAGCTGATAAAAAGCATCACCGTTTCTATTAGATGGCTGTTGCTCTTTGCTGACCATATATACCTTTTTATGAAGGCATGTTATGTTGCAATTAACACTAAGTAAAGTTCCATGCCCAGATATAATACTCATTCAAATGTACCATCTCACATCACATCAGCACTCTGCTGTGAGGTCCCTGGGAATAAAAATGAGCAAGAAAGCATTCTGTGCACAATTCAGTTGACCTGCAGAGGATAAAAATTGTTTCTGTTTATTATGCTTTGTCAGGTGCTACAGACTGCAAATGTTGAAATCATAAAACTTTGCAAGGCTGCAATCTGTGACTAGATCAAACATTCTGTCCAATGCACTTTTAATATGCAGCTCCGTGGTGTGGCATGTTTTTTGATCAAACCAAACCTCAAGGTATTTGGAAGATACAAATGAGAGATAAGGCTACACTTAACTACTTTTTTCAGTTTCATATAATTTAAATTGCAAAGTATCACATGACTTGGGTGATAATGAAACAAGCAGCAGTCAGCACACATAGCTGCACTGCTGTACAAATCACAGTTTATTAAACCAAGATTCAATATCCGAGCGGGCTGAAGGGCACATCATGTGAGATTTCCTCTTCATTAATTAGCATTCAGAAAATTGTGCCTGGGTGATGGCTACTTCTTTCTAGGAAGAAATACTTTCTTGCAATACACTTCAGCTTTTATTTTCTGTCCCATACAAAGAGTTATTTATGCCTTTTTACTTTTTTCTACTTTATAGTTTCCCATCCATCAAGAAATTAAATACTTAATTCAAAAAAGCCTTGTCCTTCCTTCCCAAACTACTTTGTTTCTGTTTGTTTCCTACTTATTACTGTGCCAAAGGGATTGCTCAAGCCACATAACCCATATCCACTGCCTTGCACTGACCTCTTTCCATATTTACTAAGCCACACAAATAAGACTTGAATATGGGTTATTGTCTTGAAAGCACTCAGTCATATTACCCTGCATTAAACATTCTATTGACTTTAACATTCAGATTGGAATGGCTGGTCAGTTTTTGCTAGCCTCCTTTCTCCTGGCATTTTCCTCTGGGTGTATCATGTCAGTTCCCCTTCAACCCTTCTGAATCTACCCCACTTTCCAAATAGATGGTCATCAGTATTCTCAACGGTTTGGATGATGCAACAGTTAGGTCAATATTTTACCACCATTTACTTTGCTGGCTTCATTCAACCAAAATGTAATTCTTTACCTTAGTATAGCAGTTTCAAAACTTTGTGATTTATTTCATTTATGAATGCACTTGTAGCTATAATTATATAATTTGTTTGCATAGCTGCTACTTCTGCTTTCTAGCTGCATTTATAACTAAGTGCTATATTATCAGCAAGTTATATATTGTGTATAATAAAGTATATGTTGGAGTTTTTCCTCACAAATGTTTTGATGTACATGGTACAGTTTGTGTACATATTCACAGTATGAGACTATTTCTACCTTTTCTGTGTAATTCTTTATTGATGTGCAACCTTTATAGAAGATCCTGTAGCTCTAATACCTTCTTCTGCATTTTTAACAAAAAATAATTTAAGAATGGTACTTTTTTTTGCAAGCCTGCTTTGTGGGTTTGGGTAACATTACACATCTACCTTCACATCAAGCAGCATACAACTCACTGTATGATATTATACAAACATGACTAATGAATGAATAATGTGCTGAATTTTAACTATTTTATTTTTTTTATTTTAACAGATCTTTAGATGGGCCACATGAAACAATCATACTTACTCAGGCATACATCTCATGACAGCAATTTTACTGAGTACATTTAATAATAATTTATTAATAATTATTCTTGTTAAGAAATGATGTAGCAAATCAACATCAAAAGCAGAGCTTATGAATTTTGAGGGATATCTTTTAAAAGATAAAACAGTTAAAGTTATTAAAAATTTGATTATGCTCATTACGATTGTGATGTAGGATCTAATTCAAACTAATAGAATCCGTTAACAAATTAAGTAGCAAAGTGATGAATAATACAAAAGGCTAACAGAATTTAGGTACTACAGAAAATTTGTGGGGCTGTATAAATGGTGAGGTATTAAATGAACTAGAGGCTTCCAAACAGAGAAATAGAGAGTATGTTGGAAAAGCAAGAGGCCAGCATAATTAAAGTGAAAAGCAAGGCAGGCTATTCATAAAAAGTTTAATTTATCTAGCAGAATGAATAGAGGTACACTAAATAAAAATAAGGTTTCTGAAGAACTTAAAATAATTTAGTAATGTCTTTAAGGCACACAAACATAGATTTGGAGGATCCGTAATTCTCAGCTGTACTGATTTAAGTGGTGCATTCCTATTTTCAGTTTTGATTTACCCACTGACACGGATTCTTGATCTTTTGGACACAGTTCTGAAGTAGGTGAAACAGCGTTTTTTTCTTGGCCTGTAAACTAAGTGGAGCAATCATTTTAGCTGACAATTTAATTGAAGTTACAGCCTTGGACCTGAGCCAAGCATGAAACCATTGTATACAGTAAAGCAAATTGCTACTGAACTAGTCTTCACTTTTGTAATATTGCATTTTTTAATACTACTACTACATTAATATAACATGGTAGCCAAGTCTGACTCAGTATGAGAGGGTAGCCAAGCCTGGGAGCCAACAAGTGGAGACTAGAGAGATTTTTTTTTGTATTTTTATTTAATTAAGCCAGTACCAGAAGGCCAGCTTAAGAATCCTCATAGAGGTGCATATGTGGGCCGCTTGGGAGGGGCTGATGGATGACTGTGTGCATGGTCCACTGTTGCTACCTGTCTGTAAGCAATGAACTGAATGGAAAGGTGGAATTCAACAAAAGCATGCAGGAAGGCGGCTCAAAGTAAGTGCAATGAGCGCACCTTTTTAATTTTAATTTAATTTTATTTTACATTTGATCACCTGGTGAGTCTGACTTCATCCAAGTGGCCCGTTTTCAGTGGAGTCCCAGGGAGAAATGCTTCAACTAGAAAACTTACATATAATTAACAAAGCGATAATAATAAAAAAGTCAGACATAATAAAAAACTGACAAGTAGGTAATGTTCCTCGAAATGAAAACGTTATATAAGGTTAGCAAAAGTTAAAATCGAACATTGTATAAAAGAATTGTTCTTAGTGTTCTTAGTGAACAATTTGAGTACTAGATAGTTTATAGTGGAATCATATGCTGTTAGCAGTCTTGATGGTATAGTAAAGGTGTGAGGGAAAAAACAAAGGGGGAGTGGGGGTTAGGAAATTGAGAGGTGGAATAAATAGGAAGTTAGCATGAGAGAGGCTATTAATGTTTAATTTGACAGTGGTATTTGTGTGCTAGGAATGAAAAGGGGTTTAGTTCACTACACACAGGCATATAATCAGCCAGGTCTGGTACAAGAACATAGCCAGTTGTCTGCAAGGTGTTGTTTTAGAAGTCGTTTGAAAGTGGGAGTAGAGGTGATGGTCAGTATTGCAGGAGGTAAAGAGTTCCATAATGTAGATATTCTGTTTAATTAAAGGGTGTCACCATAGCTGCTAATAGATTTGGTTATTTTTAACAGAGTTTTGTTGGAGGATCTTAATGAGAGAAAGCAAGAGTAGGGCTGAACAAAGTCTTTGAGAGCAGGGCAGTTGCTAGGGTGGTGGAAGATGTTGTGCATGAAGTTTAATTGATTAAAGGTAAGTAAGTTGGGAAGTTCAAGCCATTTTAGGTGCTGGAGTGCTATGCAGTGATGTCTTCTGTATGGTAGGTTTGAGGCGAATCTTGCTACCTTATTGCAGCATGACTCAAGTCTGATTAGGTCAGATTTATGGAGATTTGTGAAAATTCAGAATGTATATAGTAGAGAAGAAAGAAGGTGAGTTTTAGAAATGGCCTGTCTAGTGGAGCTGGTGAGGTAAGGCTTGATATGGTACAGGGAACCTAGCTTTATGTCTACTTTCTTGATAGTTGTTGCAAGGTATTTGTCAAATCTATGGTTATTATCTATGGTCACCCCTAGGAGCTTGGTTTGTCCTACTGGCTCTATAGTAGCGTTACTGGAGGAAGTGATGGTGAACTGCAGTGGGGGGTTGGATAGCTTGTTACTCATAAAGAGCATTAGCTTAGTTTTATAGATTCATTGGTTCATAGATTAGTACTAAGCTAACTGCCCTTGCGAGACATTTTAAGCCTAGCCAGTATCCCTTGTGAGACTCAAACCATGCACCTTGTGTTTGTAAGACAAACACCTTAACCATTAGGCCACCCTCCCAACTTGGATTAAGAATAAATTGGTGGTTGGAGAGATATTTTTCTAAGTCATTGAGGGCAGTCTGGGTTATGTGAAGGAGTGAGGGTTTGGATGGGGCTGGGTAAATAAGGGTCGAATCATCCACATATTGAATTATGGTAGCGTTATATGTGACTGATGATAGCTCATTTATGAAGATTGAGAAAAGTAGTGGACCTAGTATTGATCCCTGTGGTACACCTATGGTGACAGGTTGGCGGGAAGAAATTTGATTTTGCCATTTTACAGACTGCTGATGGTCTGTTAAATAGCTTTGAAACCAAGAGAGAGCAGATGTGGATAGGTTTAAGTTTGTAAGTTTGGCTAGGAGTTTTCATGTGAGACAGTGTCAAATGCTTATGACATGTCAAAGAATATAGTGGATGCTTGGCATTTATACAGTGAAGTTCAAAGCATCTATTTCATATAGCACTCACAAGGAAATGGAATGCCTTTTACTTTTTTTTACCAGTGAAGTATGTAAATATGTTTTCCTTAAATCTATAAAACATTATTAGTGATAATCTTATACAATTGAAAAAAATGCCTTTGCATACAAAAGAAAAAAGCTGTCTTGTTTAACAGAGCAACATATACAGACATCCACAACCATAAGCACATCCCCATACACATATGTGCGAGCGCACACACAGACACACACACACACACACACACACACACACACACACACACACACACACACACACACACACACACACACACACACACACACACACACACACACACACACACACACACACACACACACACACACACACACGCACACATGGCAAATGGTTGTGATGGTAATATTTGGTTTGGCATTTATATATAAACTTTATGTTACTAAATCCAGGAAGTTTCTGTAATGATGGGAAAGATATGATGAGCTAAGTACATTCTTCTCTAGCCATTCATGCTTGTCTTTAATGCTGTGCTACCATGACATACCTGTACAAGGTGGCCATAAGCTGTCAGACTTCAGGAAAACGTCATTGCCATTATACAATGAAACGAGACTGAATCATATAGGACATTACAGGGATTAGTGATTATTTCAATATTTCTGACATTGTGCCAAAGACACAAGTTTTCAACACACTGACTCATTGTCTGCATATCCAACAAACCCAAGGTCAGTCCAGCATTTACAGGCAAACATCTATAGGAAGTGTTGTTTTTGGGAGATGGTAAAGGTGGAATAATTTTGGACTAATCTCTTCAATTATATACCTGGACCCAGAAAAACAGATAAGCCCTGTGATACAATAAACTTCATGTAGGCTTCACGTGAAGCCTACATGGACTTTACATGTTTCCGCGGTGATGTTCAGTGAGCAACAGCACTCATTGTATATTCATGCTGTATGCCGTGTTTAAACATAAATAAGCAAGGTTTTGTGGCTGGCAACAGTGTTGCCAGCCAGGATACCATGTAAGCAAACATGGTTAGCAATCCACAAAAAAAACTGGTGAACACAGAACACTAAAAACTGCAAATCCAAGCTGTAACACAGGAACACCGATCCCAGAACAGCAAAGTAATTCTTTATTGTTCACAGGTGAGCACTTTTCATTCCACATTAACAGAACTTCATCAGAACTAAAAACGGCTAAGACAATCAGCACTTAAATACTTTAAAACATTAATCACATGCTTAAAAACAGCCCATACCAAGACTATTCCCCAAAAAGCTTCAATTAACTTAATTAACATTAAAAGACTTCAAGTTTAAAATAAAATTAATAGACACAGAATCATTTAAGCCTGGATAACTAGTGGCATCTAACCTAAGCTGCCATTCTAATTCACATTTATCCAAATGTTCTTCTATATAATAACCTCTAGCATCTTTTAATATTTGATCAATAATTAAAAACTTGAAATTATGGTCTGAAAATTGCTGTAAATGCCTAAATAATGCATTAGTGTTTTTTTTTAACATCCAAAAAATATTCATGCATCCGCTTTTAAAGTTTTCTACTAATTTTGCCCACATAGTAGGCAGGACACATTTCACATTTAGCTAAATATACCAGGGATCTGTGCTTGGCCCTCTACTGTTTGGACTCTATTTCTTGACAGTTCAGGCTAAAGTATATGGCCTTTGGTTTACCCCGTTTACTGATTCTTGCATTCTAGGTGCAATCATTGAGTCCACCTATGATAATAACATACTACAGGAGGGACTAACAGACAAATGATTCTTGACAGACGCATGTTCTACAAATAAATGTAAAATGTGTCTTTATTTTGTACTTCTGCAAAGTGGAATTCCCTGATAAGTACAGTATTGACAACAGTCCCACTATGTAGAACCCCAGTGATGCAAGCACTGGGAACACACATAAATAGCAATCTGAACTTAGACCACCAAGTTTCTACACTGTTATTGACAGCCTATGTTGTGCACATCACAAGTCATGCCATCATATTCAGATCTAAGGATTATATTTCAGCACTGTACTTGAACCTCATCAGAACACTAATAGACTATAATGCTGTCTTACACTTATACCTCACCATACACATGCAGGAGCTGAAGAGACCACAGGTGTTTCTCACCAAGAAAACACAGGGCCTAAAAAACATGCTATAATGTATGTGGATAGACTGAAAGCCATGGCACTGTAATCTGGATCATATAGGATGAGATGACTTCTGCCTGACCTTGAGGCCAGTCTCTGACCCTGCCCTGGTAGGAATAGTGCACATTCACAAATCAGATATAGTTGATGACATCAGCAGTGTCTGGTAAGGAGAGTATGGTAATAACAGTCATGGTAATGACATACTAAATGTACTGTAGAGGCTTAAGAAAAATTAAAACATGCTGTACTATATTTGTGCTTTATTTATGTGTTAATATCATCTCTCGTGCATATATTTTTGTTGATTAATATCCTATGTATAAATTGCTTTACTGATCTCTGCTAGACTGTAAGTAGATACATGTAAGCTGTATAGTAAACTTTTTCTTTGTTGTACTAGACATGTACTAGTAAAAATGTACTTTGCTGGAGCTTTTCTCCTCAGACCTCTGCTGAAAATGGACACTGTTGTCCATGTGGACCATCCCAGTAAACAAATGCTAAATAAATAAATAAATCAATAAGTAAATAAAACAGTGTCCCACACGCTGGCGTAAAGGCTGTCCTGTCATGCAAGAGTACCAACAACCCCCCTCCAGTTGACTGCAGTGAGAATAAAACCCCTACCTATCTAAGTACACAGACTACAGAACTCTGTATTTATGGACACAGAAAATGATTTGGGTATGTTTACTGCTTATGCGAGAAGAATGAAGGTTGGGAACGAGGTAAAAATTCTGTTGGTCAATTTAGAAAAATGCCTTAGAAAATACAGGGCATTATTTGTGGAGACAAAGTATTTTGAGAAATGTATTCTCCTGAGGGTGGTGCTGAAGAGCTTATGTTTTTTCAAATACCCCAGTGGTGTTTTACAGTCAGACCAGTTTTTTGAAGAAGCCACAATGTTTTTTACTAATGCAGGACTAGATTTTTTACAATTGTTGATTGCATGGAATAAAAAGCGGTCAGCTGAAGTACGTGAGGAGGTTCTTAGGCTGGAAGACTCCCAACAAAAACTTTTATTCAAACTACCTGTGTTTAACAATGGATATTCTAACATGTTGGCCACACTGAGGAGTTTGAAAAAGGTTTGGTTCAAAGGAAACTTAAAAAAATTACAGAGAGATGTAGCAGCATACAACTCTCATAGTGCTTATTCACATTTCTCTGAGACGAAAGAAAATCAGAAGGTATACAACTTGAACTGGGGAGTTGTTAATCACCGTTGTGACCAGTCAGAATGTTAATAGGAGAGAGTGAAGTTATTTAAGGACTGTTCAAACATCCGCTGCATCTAATCACGCAGAGGGCATTTCTGCTTGGACTGTTAATTTGTTAGAAGGCCATGGTGAGAGTGGAAATGGAGTAACAGCAATTATTTCTGGAGTATCTTCTGTTAAAACTGTTTCTAATACAGGGGATATTGTCCCTTTAGAAAGGGGCCTGATGAGCCAGCAAATTCGGAAGGAGGATGGCAAGAGCTCCACATGGAAGACCTCAGCAAGAAGGAAGAAGAAATGCTGAGATTGGACAGTAATGGAACTTTTACAGGGCATTTAGGTAAATTGTATAATTTGTCCAGTGTTATTTTAACGGACGAGCAGATTTCTGTGTTGTTACTGGGGTTACATTTTATACCCTCAAAAAGGATGAACTTGAGTGGGACATTATTGGATTTAAAAATGTTTTCTCGTAGGCTGAATTTGTCCCATGTATTTTCTGATATTATGGTAAGGAAATGTACTTTCAATAAGCCTAGTAACTATTATCCCTCTCTTATTAATACTTTGAAAGCTTTTGAAAATTGTTGTGAAGAAGATATTCCGAGTTTATCTTTTACTAAGCCTGTTAAGCCTGTTTTTAACCTCACTAGAAGTCAAAGCTTGGCATTAAAGGAGCTTCAGCCATTTTCTTATTCAAGGTTTATCAAGGCTGATAAGGGAGGGGGATTGGTTATAATGGAACAGGTTGAATATGTGGCCACCATTGATAAAATGTTGGGTAATAGGGAAGAATATGTGCAGGCTGATTTTTGTCTAGTCGATATGAGTTATAAAAATATATGGGTACAACTTTATGAATTGTTGATGGATGGGAATATTACATCTGAAATGGATAATTTTATGTTGGTAGAACATCCAATGTTAGGGGTCCTTTTTCGGATCTCAAAGATCCATAAAGATCAAAGAAACATGCCTTTTCAACCAGTTGTTTCCTCCCCCCATTCAATAAGAGAAGTAATATCTTTAGTTCTTGATTATTTTTTAAATCTAGTAGTGCAGTGTATGGAATTTTACATCCGGGATTCCTGAGATTTTTTAAATAAGTTTAAGTCTTTTTGTCAAGGGTATGATTTTGACCCTAGTAAAAATGTGATGTTTACGGTTGACATATGTTCATTATTTACCAGTATACGGCATGAGGAGGATAGGGAATTTGTATGACAATGTTTAAGTGTTTATGCTCATTTTTTCTATAAATGATGTGCATGTATGTGATATGCTTTTGGAACTTCTTCTTTATAATAATAATTTTTTGTTTAATAGAAAAATTTGCAAGCAATTAAAAGGGGTGGCAATGGGTTCGGCAGCTGCTCTTGCGTATGCTAATATTGTATTGGGATGGCGGGAGCAGAAGATGCTGAAACCCATTTTGCTGAAGTATAAAGTAACTTTCTACACCAGATTTGTTGATTATTTACTTTTTGTTATGGAGGGTAATAGTGAACAAGCGCATAAAATGATTAAAGAAATTAATGCATGTTCTGAATTTTTAAGGTTTGTAGAAGGTGACATAGGATTAGAAGTGACTTTTCTGGATGTTTCTATTAAATGGGATGTGGTTTATCAAAAATTTAGTAGCAAAATTTTTAGGAAAAATACTTTTGTCAATAATTACTTGAATTATTCTAGTAATCATCCTGTTTTTATGAAAAAATAATATTCCTATTGGGCAGTTGGTAAGTGCCTCTAGAATGACCTCTGATGATCACGTTTTTGAAGAAGAGGTTTCATTGATTATTAAAACGTTTAAGGAGAGGGTTATCAAGAAGGAATGTTACTTGGACTAGCTAAAGAGATTAGAAGATGGACAGCTACTGATTTCCACGTATTTTAATCTCAGGTTTTATGGTTCAAGGGTTGAAAAATTGAGGAGCAAGTCATAGTTCTGATGGTTTTGCTGCAGTATGTTGTCTTGATATATCAGTAGATAAGGGTAGTATAATTTCTGTTATTAATAAAAATTGGAATATCATTAAGGGGAATAGTTATTAGCGGACCGGAGTTCCACTGTGGTGACCCCTAACCGGGAAAAGCCGAAAGACACAATTAAGGGGAATAATGACCTTACAAGGGTTATAGGTGCTAAATCTAAATTTACATTTAAAAATATTTTTAATTTGAAGAGATATTTACAAAAGGACATTTTTTTTCAAGAAACATTGGTTCAGAGTGAGAAAATGAAGGGAATATACAAATGTGTTTTTTGTGCAACCTGCAGGTACATTTTGGAAGGGCCTTTTATTGAATTACCCCATCTCCAAAGAACATTACCAGTAAGGGGTGTCTACAACTGTAAAATGCAGGGGATAGTATATATATATATATATATATATATATATATATATATATATATATATATATAGCAATTTGTTCATTTTGTAGGGATTTTTATGTAGGCATGACAACTAGATGTGTATTTCAAAGAATTAAGGAACAGCTTTATTCTATTACAACAGGTAATTGTAATAATGCACTTTATAGGCATACCCTTAAGTGTACTGAATATTAAAAATGTTGTTGTCTGTATTGGAACAGAAAATTCTTGTGCGGAGCATTATTGGTTCCTGCTCCACCAGTTCGGTGGATTTTTAGTTATTTGTTGGTGTTGCTGCTACATCTTGTGGGGATTTTTTGTTTTTTTACAGAACGCAATACTTCACCCAAGCACCACTGCACAAGTGCGCAACCAAAACAAACTTCTCTCTTCTCCTAAGGTCACTGCTCATACAAACATTGGTGCAAAAAGCGCAAAATAAAAAGCAGAGTCTAAGCAGGCCATCACATGTTTAATAACTGATAAAAATACAGAAGTTAGTGCTTTTGGGATAAACCCTTCTTCAGACAAATACATGTAAAATGAAATATCTTTATATATTATTAAAAACATTGATTAAAAACAAAACAGCCAATCACAATCAATGTATAGCCAGCCTCCTCTTCAGGGCCAGTTTTAAAGGAATAGAGCTGTTCAAACCAGGTGAACTGCCTGCTGCTAATTCAATAATCCATTGTAACTCATACTCAGTAATATGCACAACATCACCCCCTCTTTTGTTCATTCTAATGATATGTAATACCATAAAATCTTGTGGGCAAGACTAATTGTAAATTGAAGACTAGAATTTTAAATCATTTATCATCTATAATGCCGAAAGGTGAATGTAATGCCCTTTACCAACATGTTTTACTTTTTCCTGACCTTGTTTTTTCTTTTATGGATTATTGAATTAGCAGCAGATAGTTCACCTGGTTTGAACAGCTCTATTCCTTTAAAACCAGCCCTGAAGAGGAGGCGGGCTATGCATTGATTGTGATTGGCTGTTTTGTTTTTAATCAATGTTTTTAATGATATATAAAGATGTTTCATTTTACATGTATTTGTCTGAAGAAGGGTTTATCCTGAAAGCACTGTCTGTATTTTTTATCAATTATTAAACGTGTGATGGCCTGCTTGGACTCTGCTTTTTATCTTATGCTTTTTGTACCACTGCACAAATCTGACTTTTACAAGACTGCAGGTCAGCTTATAGTAGATGACATCAGCAGGGCATGTTGGAGAGAAGATGTTGGGAGGCCTACATGAAATGGATGTGTAAGCATGTACAGGTATCAAAACACTGTCAATCCATGGGATTAGAGTGGTAACTATCGAATACACACTTCTGCTCTTTGGGCTAGACACACACACACACACACACACACACACACACACACACACACACACTTGACTGCAGTGAGAACAAAAACTCTACCTAAGTACACAGACAACAGAACTCAGTACTTTACACAAGAACAACAGCACAAGTCTGATTTTTACAAGACTGCAGGTCAACTTATAGTGGATGACATCAGCAAGGCATGTTGGAGAGATGTTGGGAAACCTGTATAGGTTCAAAGTTTCATAGTTTCATAGGAGGTTACTAGATTAATGGCCCTAGGGCATTTACAAGCCCAGCCATGTAAAAACAAAAGTACCCTTATTGAGCATAGTTAAGAGGTTGTTGTTAGAAAACTGATTTTGTGATCATCATCGATGGGTCCTCTCTGTGCGGGACATAGTTGCTACCCCAGGGGTGAATTTACAATCACCCATCCAGCTGTCAAGTTTGCACTTGAATAGGGTCATTGAAAAGCACAGCTTCACATGTAGTGGGAGCCTATTACAGAGGAGTGGAAATCAATAGGAGATGTATCTGTCTCCACGACATGTTCTGTTTATGTCACAGGCTAGGTTGAGATCCCTGAGCAAGTCATTCTTGTCCCATTTGATTTGCAGATGTCCATTTCTAGTAGGGCAGGGTCTGAGAGGGCTCTGTAGGCAGGGCATAGGTCACCTCTCAGCAGCCTGCATGATACTGAGTACAGTGGCAGGTCTTTCAGTCTTTCCATGTCTGTCATGTTTTGGAGGCCCTGGATTCTCCCAGTCACAAACCTCTGTGTTTTCTCCAGTTGATGCAGGTGTCTGGTAAGGTACAGCCAGAAGGGAGCATTGTACTCAGTTAGTTGTCTGATAAGGGTAGAGTACAGCAGAGCTATGACCCCTTTGGTCTTGGACGTGATGTCTTTACTTATGAGGTGTGCAATGTAGAATGTGTGTCTCACCACTAAGGACACGTAGTAACTGAAGTGTATATTGCTATCAACATGTGTTCCCAAGTCTCACAACACTGTGTTTGACCTTAGAGGAGTGTTATGTATATCATAATTAGAAGGTAATTCACTGCCATTTTTTGCTTTAAGGTTCATTCCATGAGTTTGGCACCAATCACCATCTGTGTCAGCCCCCTCTGTAATATGTTAACATAGTTGGGGACTCTATATGACTGCAGTCAGTTGACAGTCATCTGCAAACTTGGTAAGCCACAGGCCATCTACCTTTGGCTGGACTTCAGAGAAATAGTTTCTAAACAGATGAAGGCCAGCACAGATCCTTGTGGTATTCCACTGGTAAGTGGTCTAGTGGTGGAGATGCAGTCCCCAACTTTGACAGTGTGCTTTCTGTCAGTGAGCCAGTTGACTATTCATTTAGTAATATATGGGTTAATCCTCAGATGGGAGTGTTTCTCAATGATATCTGAATGGGGGATAGTGTCAAAGGCCTTGGATAACTCAACATAGTGGTTTGTCCTATTATCCCTCATCCAGGTCTTTGGGTCATTATCAAAGAAGTGCACTAGGTTTAATAAGCAAGATCTACCCTTGACAAAACCAAAATGAGTTGGGTCAAGTGTGTTGAAGGTCACCTATGTCCCTGTGGATAAAGTTCATGCTGATCCCTTCCCTAGCCTTGCAGATAAAGATTTTTAGGCTTATGCATCAGTAGTTCTAGTTCTGCATGTTAACAGATTGATGTGCATTGCATATCACACATTTGATATTATTTTCTGTAGTGTAGGTGATATATTTGTGAAAAAAGTACTGAGAACTCAGGTTTGCAGTACTTGAGGGGAGGCAACACATGACTGTGTTTTAAATATGTAACATATTGGTAGATAGGGACTTCAGTTTGTTAATGTAATTTCATGTCATAGACAGGAAATGGACAGTAAACAGCAGTAATACACAATAATATTCACTTTTCTGTAGTGCAATGACAGGTTTGTGCAATGGTTGGCAAAGTGTTTGCACATGTGAGATATACATTTTCAATACTTTTCATGTTTGCATGTAGTTAAGCAGTGCACAAATGTGAGCCGTATTTTCCAAAGTCTGAGAGTTAGTATTGAGTCTATGAAACACATCTGCCACTTAACCGACTCTGTGGCAGCAGGTGAAAATGCACTGACACATTTTTTTTGAGCATAGATGATACTGAGTTCAAATCCAGGTTTATCTAATACTTTTAAAGACTTTCAAATAAACAGTGATAGTGCAATGACATGAATTCTTTATAGTACATGTGTTGCTGTGTGTTGGCATAGCACAGCAGTGTTAAGCAACATTGCATGGAGACAACCACAGCATTGTACCGCCGGTCACCGTTGCTTGGTATTGCAGTGTGATGCAAAACTCCCCACATAGAGCCCATAAAGTGAAGAGATCCATTGCTTTATCTGTTACTTATATGTGTTTTGTGTGATTCTATTTTTTGACCAGATTATAGGTGTTAAAATGGGGTAAATAAGAAAGTGCTGAAATTGGGAGCATTCAGGGGAAGAACAAAGGGAAAGCAGTATAGGAATGTGCAGGAGGGAGGTAGGAAAGAACCATAACTATCATTTCTTCAGCAGTAAAAAATGATTATATGTGCAGAATATTAACTGAATTTAAACTGTCGTCTCCAGAGAGAGGGCTGACAACAATGTAATCATTTTGTATAGCCAATTGGACTGAATCAAGTATGTCACAGAGACATGTGTGGAGAAATGGAGAGCTATGTATGGGATGATTATTTTTTGGTGGGACAGTTGCCCAGTTTTTTAATTCAGTAGGAGGGAACTGCTGGGTAAGGGACATAGGTTTCTCTGGGCCAGGTAAATTGGGTAGGTGAGCAAGCAAATTCAACAAATAAGACAAATAAAACAAGAAACAGGGACAGTGATGGACACAAAAGGATGGGGGACACCATGATTGGGGTGAGGGAGGGGACAATGTAGGCTCATGGACATCAAGATTGGAGACAGTGAGAATTTAGTCCTCATCCCCTGGACTGTCATCACTGCCCCTTAGTCCACTAGCAGCTGGAGTGCTTGACATATTCTCCTCTTATGGACCATGAGGGAGAGCAGCATCTGCATTGGGCATAAGTGTACAACAGTGGTGTGGTGCATGACCCTATGCACCATCCCTGGAATTTTCCTGCAGGTGATGAAATACCCACCTCCTCCATTGCTCTCGGAAGGTACTATTGCACCTGCTTCTGAGGCAGTACTATTCAGGGAAGCAGAGGCAGTGCTCCCAGGTTGGCTCCCAGAAGTACTGGGCATTGGTGCTGGAGCTGGTGGAGTGGGGGCAGGCTGATCCAATGGAGATGGCCACCTGTCTGTGCTGTGTAGCATTTAGTGATGTGGTACACATGGATGACATGGAGACAATTTGATGACACATAATAGAAAATAAAAAAAGAGATAATGGTTGGGGTGATTGAAAAATTAATATAATTAGAACCATCATATGTGACATACAATGCATTAACACAATAATACAACTTTTTAATCTGAAGTATTACATTTAAGTATGTGTCCTAACAGATACACAATATACTACAAATTGTTGAAACCAATCTTTGAAATGTGCATATATTGCACATATGTGTGCTCCAATTATACAGATTACAGTTTACAGCAGGGCATTTGTGCCACTGGTATAGAGTATTTAATTTAATGTAAATATTATTGAAGAAATAACAGTATTGTATAGTTTAGAATCATGATATTTGAACCCACAACCTCTGATTACAGTCTAATATTTGGACTCTTACAATTGGTTTGTGCTACATACTAATGCATGCATACTTGCTTTTGCAGTTGGGATATGCATGCTCAATTTGATGAAACTGTATAAAAGATCAAAAAAGCTATCTTTAACATTTAAAGTTACAATAAGACTTCTCTTCTACTGCATACATACCACTTGCTTTCCTCAGTCTCTCCAATCAAGCAACATAAGTCTGTCAATTTAACTCACATTTGTTGGGAGCTGGGGAAAGAACATAAAAGAACAAAAGAACATTATGCATACCAGTCTTGCCAATATTTAGCTTTCTAATTCTTACAATACTCTCTTATTGTCATACTCACACAGCTGTGGGATGTCCACAATCTCAAACTCAAGCAAACAATGGTTGAGAGTATCCCTTTTACTTCTGTGTAGGTCACTGAAATGATGCCTACATCAATCTCCAGTGCGTGGGATACCGGTGGCACTGGATACAGCCTGGGCTAAACTATTACATGCCCCAGAGACTTCTACTGGGAGCCAGAATATTACACAGGCAGAAGCCTTTGACTGTAGTGCTTTACTGGGAGTCTAATAAATATCCTGGACACTCCACCTCTGTGCCCTAAACTTGGCACATTCCTCTCCAATGTCAACCATGTCTACCAGCCAAACTAGTGCAATGGAAACTAATACTTCCCTGTCAATTCCAGTTAACACATTTATTGGTAGTGCACAAACCTGAGCAATGATGCCAACTGCATTTGCACAATGTTAAGCAGAGAGCAGCAGTGCCAAGCAGGAAGGAATTAAATAATTGAAATTGGAAAGCTAATCTGACACTTGGCCTTAGTTTGAGGGGTGTCTACTGATGTAGCCTGGAAATATATATTGGAAATTGGAAGGTAACTGTTAGGTGAGTTAGGTTTGCAGACATGCACTGGGGGCATACATGTAATGACCTTACACATTTGTTTTTACCTTTATAGACTCAGAAAATGGACTTTTTATACTGTGGGAGTCAAATCTAGGCATAAGGGACAAAACATTTTCTTTCACAGTGTTGGTTTTCCATCTTTGACACAGAAGAAGTGCTGCTCAGACATAGTCGGGAATCATACATGAATACAGGTGACAGTTTGAGCTGTTAGACATGTATGTATGTGACCTGACAAGGTTATTGAATATAGATCCAGTTGTGTATGTGTATTAGGTAACTGTGAATGCCAGGAAAGTCCAGATATCAGAATTATACTTACAGAAATATAGTAGACAGTATACCCTCAGTCATACATCTGAAAATGCAATAATAGTGTCTCATCCCTCATACATATAATTGATATCAGCTCCACTATCCAAAGTGCTATAAGTGAGAATGAATATAATGGGAAGTGGAACAGCAGTAAAAGTGTATGGAATATCTTGTATTAGAGCTCAGCACCATGTGCATGGCTATCTACTTACACCCATTGCCACAGGAATATTGAAATAACACTAACTATTTTTCAGTTCATTGCCATAAACTGCACTGTCACAACAGTAAAAAAAGGTTGCATGTCCTGTGCTAGAACTCAGGACCATCTGTACTCCAGCTTTACACTTATACCTGCTGCCACAGGACTAGTTATATGACATTCCCAAACTTATTAATCATTCTTAAGGTCTCTATGTTTACTGCCATGCAATGCTGCTTAGCATGCTTGCACAGTACCCAGCAGAATTAATTGAATGTATCCAGTTTCAATTATTGGCTGTCTGAGTCCTGTCTGTAGGTGTTTGATGGCTGCAGCTGCAAGGGAACCTTGCTAACCACCATGCAATGTCACTAAGAGCAGCTGTGCGATGAAATACAGAAAATGTAACAATGTATTGTTTTTTACCTTTGCCCTTTTACAGACACCCTGTTTGCAAGTGTTCTGAAGGTGTTCTGTCTAGTTTGTGGGTGGGCAACTAGTCCAGTCTGTGCACTGCCACACTTTGCACAAACAAGATGAGCACAACCAAACTTGACATTAATTTTTTCCATTTCCTGTGATTGCGCTAAGCCACACATCATGTAAACAATGCCCCCCTCCAAAAAAAAAAAAAAAAAGAAGAAAAAAAAGAAAAACAAGAAAAAAGGGTAAAGTAGTTGAAATGAGGAAAAGCAATCTATGACATACACACTACAAAATGTTAGTACACATGACATATTTCTACATAGGTCTGGATTTGAACTCTCATTCCAATAAACCATCTAAACACAGTGGGGGTGTCTTATATCCATCTGTCACAAAAAAGCTTTACAGCAGGGAACTGAAACATAAATAAAAGGGAAAAGTAGTTCAAATGAAGCAAAGCAATATATGAAATGAACACTACATAATGTTTGTTAGTACACATGAAATATTTGTACACAGGTCTTGATTTGAACACTCACTCCAATGAACCTTCAGAACACTGTAAGGGTGTCTTATCCCTCTTTGCCACACAAAGAGCTTTGCATCAAGGAACTGAAATCATTCTGTATACAACCAGCTGCAACATCATCTACAATAAAATGAAACCATACAACTGTTATTTGCACATTTATTATTTCTGGATGTAGTGCACTAAATGATCACACAGCCAGTTATGAGTATTGCTTGTATATATGCAGCTCTGTCTTACCTCTCTGTGTTTATTGGTCATTCATCTCTTATCTGACCAGTAATCTGAGACATGCAGTCTGTAAGATATTGTATATTATTGTCCTTAAAATGTGTGAGGATAGTAAATGGCAATAATATAATATGCAGTTGCCAGCAAATGAAGAGGAGGTTGTTAATGAATAGAATCTGTGAATTATGTGCTGCTTACTTACATTTCCAACCTTGACAAAATTTCAAAAATCTAACACTTTGTAAGCCTAACCTGACACATCCACTGGATATAGGGCCATCAGCATTTCGGTTCTGTTTTCTTTCTCCCTACCAGTAATCATTCACAGTTGCAATCCATTAAAAACAAACACTGACTGAGTGCCTGCACTATGTTTACAGTTGATACATGGAGCCAAATATTTGGGATTCAGCAGTTCTAATGAGTTCACACCTCATTTGTATCTTCACAGTGCTGACTGCCCTGAATCTACACCATAAAAAGACAACCATGTAGCTAGGGAAACTGAAGGTGAGGAGACTTGTTTTATATGGAGAACATAGTGAAGAGACTATTACTTTGGGATATATCTGCACAGAGGATTACTGAACTTCAGAAGATGTGCTTGCATTGTGCCAGCTACATACTGTGTATGCTGAAATGTAATTAAGAAAAATCTGTATAATAGTTTAACGTATATATATATATATATATATATATATATATATATATATATAAAAATACACCACGAACAACTTTGAAACAAAAAACCAAATTGTAGAGGTGTCAGTATCCCAAACGGCTTGGAGAAATAATCCACACAAGTTTCCCAAACGGCTTGGAGAAATAATCCACACAAGTTTCCCAAACGGCTTGGAGAAATAATCCACACAAGTTTTCCAAAAGGCTTGGAGAAATAATCCACACAAGTTTCCCAAACGGCTTGGAGGAATAATCCACACAAGTTTTCCAAACGGCTTGGAAACTTGTGTGGATTATTTCTCCAAGCCGTTTGGGATACTGATACCTCTACAATTTGGTTTTATATATATATATATATATATATATATATATATATATATATATATATATATATATATATATAGTCATATGTAGGTACTAGGCTTTTTGCCCAAGGGCCTACGTAAGCCTAGCCAATAAGGTTCCCTGGCTTACATCACCCAAGAAAGTTATTTTCCTGTGCCACTGTCGAGCAGAGACACAGAAGTGATCCCCGTGGTGTATTTCCTATTTCCCATCCACTCATCAAGATTTTTCTTGAAGAGTGCTAATGAAGAACTTTGCTTGACATCGATGGGTAGCCTGTTCCAGAGTATGGGAAGTGCCTGGGACAGGAATCTATCCCTCCAGCATGTCCTGTTTATTGTGGTGACAAGATTTAGGTCCCTACAGCATGTAGCTCAGAGGGATTGGGATTTCTTTAGGTGTAGCATGACCAACAGTTTTGGGTTTGACATAGCTTTATATGTTAGGCAGAGATCACCTCAGAGTAGGCGATATACTACGGAGTAAAGCTGGAGTTTTTTGAGATGGTCAGTGTAGGGCACTTGTTTGAGGCCAGTAATCCTCTTTGTGAGGATATATATATATATATATATATATATATATATATATATATATATATATATTTAGCAAGGGCTTTTACATTTTTATCTTTATGCATTAGATGTGTACTAATAGCATGGGCATGTTTTTCAGGACATTTAACATGTATACATGATTGGCAATACCTTAACATGGAATGTTCTGTGTTAAATCTGTAGACATGTTTCAGGGACATTTCATTTGATAACACTTTTAGCATTTCAAAAGATGATTTGTTAGCAAAATGTGTAATTTGCCTGTTCTTTTTTTTTGGGGGGTGGGAGCAAAGCTGCATTTCTGTTATGGCACAAACAATGATATGTTGCTATAGTTACTCTCCTTTTTTGCATCCAGCATGTTGCTTGTATTTTAACTCTCTAGGCTGTTTTATGTTTCTCCATTGGGTATTACTGAAATGTGACCTTTTCTGTTTTATCTGAGAACAGTTATTTTGTAGTTATGTGGTACTTATGTGTATTATCCTTCTGTTGTCTTTTAGGACACCTAGTACTATGCCACCCAGGCATCTTAATCCTCAAAAAACACCCTTCACTGACCCTGAGAATCAGGTCATTGTTGACGCTTTTAGGCAACATGGTGACAGAGAATGTGGAGATATATCATTCAGAATGCAGATTTGGTAGGAGGTTGTCATAGATGTTAATGCAGTAGGTGGCCACAGCAGTGCATTTGACCAGGTACACCATAGGGCCACTGACATGATCTCATCTGCATGGAATAGATCAACTGCAGTGGGCTGTGATCAGATGGGTATGGGGGGGTGGCTACAGAGTCAACACTAATAGCAAATGAAAAGTTCCTATCTACTGTCAGGGATTCAGAGAGCTCCCAGTAAAGTGCAGAGCAGCATGCCCTTGGCATTGATGCTACTGTTTCAGGGACAGCAAGCATGTCCCAGGAGGAGCTTCCAGGAAGGCTTTTGCATCTAAGTTGTTAAATATTGTTGTATAGTAAAATAATTAAAATCAATACATTACTTCTGTTTTACAAGATTTTTTTTTTGGTGGGGATTGAAGATTGCCACAGTTAACAACACATTCTGATTGATTAGCTTAGGTTGGAGTTGTTATCCAAGTTCTTGTTGAAAGTATACATAATGGACATATAAAGGGGAAAAAGTATTACCTCTGTGTTACACTTAATTGTGATGAAGTTGTCCATGGTAAGACATTTTTATGTCAGTACTGTTAAGCAATTCAAATAAATATTTTAGTGTGTGATGTTGATGTCAGGACTGTTGTGTGTATTGCTATACTGTCTATTAGTGGCAGCACTGTCATTTTGATAGGATGTATTGGACTATAGTAGTTTAGTTATTAATTGTTCCTGTATTTGTTGCTTATTATCACAGGTGATCCTGACAGCAGAAGCGTAGGACCTCTACCACCTGATGCCAGAGTATCAGCAGACTGTGATGATGATAGTGGCTAAACAAAAGCACAGTCAGGGGGTGCAAATGTTGAATCTGACACTGAGGTTGACATACAGCCATCCTCTGAAATTCCATTGGACACAGCCAGTAGGCCTACACCTACCCATTCCAGTGACCACACAGATATTGGACAGGTTGAGGGTGAGACAATTGATCAGGGAAGTGACATTACTGCAGCTTCAGTGGCTGTTGACTTTGGCACTAGCCAAGTGTGGATGAGGTGCTACACAGGAGGGTTGTTAGGGGTGCTCGGAGGAGGCCTGCTGTCCAATCCTCCACCTGATCCAGGTGTTTGTTCCCATGCCACTCAATGTATGTTTAGGGCCATCATGGATGCAAAGGCATGTTCCCATATGTGCTTCAAAGAAATGCTTAGGGTTGTAGATGTGGCACAGGCTGACATGCATGACTGTCTCCACCATGTTGCTGATTCAATGGATTGGATGAATGACACATTGGAATGAGCAGTGTGTGTGATGGAACATCTGCTGAGAGGGGATGGCATCCTTGTGGGCGTAGGTTAACCACATCATCTGCTGTTAGCCAATGTGTTTGTGCCCAATCATTCTCCCATAGTGGCAGCAATTCCACTGCTCTGTCAGTGGGTGAGCTGTCCACACCCAGACATGGCAGGCCATGGGGTTATCATCCTGGGCCCACTTGTGAAGGGAGCTTGTCTAGCAGACATCATTCATGTTCAGGTAGCAGCAGTGTATCTGACCATAGGCATGGTCTTGCCAGTGCAACTTCTGGCAGAGCCAGTTCTTGTGGTTGGGGATGACAACGATGAACTGCCACATGCATGGATCACACCTGTCCAACTTAGAAAGATGCAGAGCTAGCACAAAGCTTGGCTGTGTTCATACAGACACTCACACACCAATTTCACTTGCACACAACAGTTACATGGTTCAGCAGTGCAGCTTAAAACTCATTTTGTCGCATTGGTCATTTGTTACTTTATCCAAATATCTGCCTGCTTCTCTTTCTTACTCACACACACTCAATGATCTTTCGTGACAGTCTAGGCTTCCTGTGCAAGTGATGTTAACTGTGCCATATCCCTGTTTTGTACCTTTTGGAGTTAGGGATACATAAACTTTGTGTCTCATGCTCCGGGTACATATCTAATTTAGTGCTTAGGATGTCTGCAGTTGTGATGTTGAATTGGTAATTGTACATTTGACTTATATTGGTCTTAGAAAGTTAGACAGTTGATAGCATCAACATTTTACATCTTTATTGTAAATGATCTTGTGAGGGTTGTGAAGTCTGAAACTGGAATGTGTATTATTACTTTCTAACTTCTCTCTTTAATGATTTTTCAGTACAAAAGTATGATGCTAAACTGAGGGCATGCAGTGATCATTAGTACTTTAGAGAGGTGTGAATCTTTGATGCCTGAGGCCTACTACTTAATAATGGACACATATAAGTTAAATAAATCTCTGCTGTCACATGTTAAGGTCATTTCTTTATAACTCTCCCACCATTTACTTGCTTACACTACCAAGTAACAAAATGCAAGGATTTTCCAGTCATTCATATTATTACACAATACACTCCAGGTTCAACACTTGCCTTGTAAATCCAGCAGTTGCAATAGTTTTAGTGCAGGGCTGACTCTGTCTGATGCAAGCAGTATACAGTCAATACACGGGGTGGTAAAGGTTGTGAAAGTTACCTTGCATCAATGTTACTATATGTATGTGCATAGGAGGAAGGTTTTAGGCCCTAAGGTGGTGAGTGAGTGTGCTATACATTGTCTCTTAGCCAATGCGAGGGCATATTGAGCACACCTACTTCTGCCTACACCCACAGCAGCTGCTGGTTCCCCTGCATGTGGCTGTGGCTGTGGTGACCTTGGAATGTTTTCTTAGGGTGATGCTGTGTAGCATGGCACATACTGTAACTATTTCAGTACATGTTGGTGGATTGTACTGCAGAGCTCCCCCGGCTGTATCTAGGCACTGGAACTGCGACTTCAGCAGCCCAAACACATGATCTATGATATTTCTGGTGTGAGTGTGTTCCTCATTATGGCATTCTTTGATGTCTGTGTGTGTGTGTGTGTGTGTGTGTGTGTGTGTGTGTGTGTGTGTGTGTGTGTGTGTGTGTGTGTGCATTTTTTTACTGAAGTCATCATGCAGATTTCCAGTGCATAACCTGCATCCCCCAGTAAATGACCCTGTGGGATATCCCCCATAGTGAACATCTGATACAGTCGGGAGGTGTGCCAGATATATGAGGATATGTGAGTCATGTTAACTGCCAGGGTTGCCAGCACACACATTCAAGATGATTCCCTTGGCATTACACATAACTTGGCAGTTAATAGAGTGAAAGCCTTTTCTATTAATGTAGAGCCTTCACTGTTCCCTGGGTGGTGCCTTAATTTCTACATGTGCAATCTATGGCACTCAGTACTTCAGGGTATTGAGCTACAGAGTAGAACTCTTGAATATTTCTGGCCCTATCCTCAGCATTACAGGGAAAATATATGTGGTCATTACTATGTTGGAGCACAACATTCACAAATTGATGGAGAATCCTGGATGCTGATGCCTGTGACACCCCCAGCATGCTCCCTGTTGGTCTCTGAAAAGTACCTCTAGCTAAGATTCTAAGTGCTACACATACCTTTGCCTCCACTGAGATGGGTTCCCCTTGGTTTTCCTGGTTCTGAAGTGTGGATAATAGAGATAGCAGAGTTCCTATAGTGTGTCTCTATCTACCCTGTAGTGCTCTACTGTTTCCACATCATGTAGGTTGTGATACGTGACCCAGGGTCTGAAAGCTCTTCTCCTTCTTGATCTTGGTCTATTGGCAGCAGCAGCATAGACTTCAGCCTGTTGCACATCCACATGAATTAAAGCAATAGCAGCCCCTAGCATTGTTTTTGTGTAGACTCCTTTATGTGGCTGTATTCCAACAGGTTTTGGAATTTGCAGGGAAAACCAACACTGAGTCTACATGGTTGCTTTATAACTTGTTGAGTAGCTCCTCCATGTTGAATTGGTTGATTAGTATACAATTCAGCTGCTTATGCTGTACTTTGCATGCTATGGTGTTTATCTTGTTTGCATGGCTGTGCATGGCTCTACACACTGTGTAGAGGCACTTAATAAATCCAAAATGGTGCGCTAGTGTAAACCATGTAGGCTTTATTGAATCTCGCTCTAGGAGAGAATTCATCTGAGGGCTCCAATTTGGTAACATTTTCAGAATGATTACTAAAGTGGATGAGGAGCAGTACATAAACTGTATCAATTTGTTTATCATGGATTCTTTTAGAGGTATATGGCTTTCTATAATAAAACAGATGCTTCATGTATAGCATAGTAATCTCTTTTCTCAGCAGTTAACTACACATGCGTACATAAACAAATATTTACTCAATAAAATCTTTTTTGTGTGTGTTACATTCAAATATTCAGAGAAACAATGGAAAGAAACATTAGAAAAATTGAAAAGCAGACCTTCAAAAACTGTATAACCAAAATGTATTCACTGACACAATGTGAATTACCTTTCTACTTTCGTGTATTGAATTACTCTTGTCATGAGCAATGAAGGGGGCACAGGGAAACTTACCCCTCCTACAAGAAACTACTGATTGCCTTCATGCACAAAAGATTTCATTAGCTAGTCTCACCATAATGTCTTTGATGACCTAATTCTTGTTTTATAAATGACATTCAGTAGTAGAATTTTCCATAATACTACATTAATATAACATATGTTAGCCAACTCTGACTCAGTGAGAGGGGTCGCTGAACCTGGGAGGCAGCAAATGGAGACTAGAGAGTTTTTTTATTGTATTTTTGTTTAATTAAGACAGTGCCAGAAGGCCAGATTAAGAACCGTCATAGAGGTGCATGTGTGGGCCACCTGGGAGGGCTGATGGATGACTGTGTGCATGCTTCACTGCTACACTGTTACTACCTGTCTGTAAGCCAAGGAATTGAGTGGAAAGGTTTATATTTAAGCAACTATAAAAAAAGCAAAACAATATTGCTGCATTGCAGTTTTAGCTTTATAACAAATGTTGCTATAGGCTATAGAACACAACTAGTTGTTTGTATAGATAGTATGCTCTTTGTTGTGACATTTCTTTTCATTCATGCAGCTGGTAGCTGAAATGGAAAATGCAGAAATAACACATGAAGGATTATATCCCTAGCCATTTTGTTGCATGCCTGTTTATTTATACTTTGTTGTGCTTGTTTGCTTGGGGTTAGAGTGGATATTTGTTTTCTACTAACAATGACTTGTATAACATACTTTACAAACATTTTGGAACTTTGGAAGTTATGCAGCTGTCTATGGCTGACATAATTTTTTTTTAGTGGAGCTGTGTCTTAGATGGTATATTTAAATTACTGTATGAAACAGACTATGTATTTGATGACATTTTGATAAAACAAGTGGTAGTCTCCCACTGGATTATCTTTTGCATTTTTACAATGAGAAAAGATTTTTCTCCAGAATTGTCATTACACAATAAAGAAATGATAATATGCATATATTTTTACTTTGTTTTGTCACTCTCATTTTTTAAATTAGCATTTTTAATTAGCATCCCCAGTTCTTACTGGAAATAGGGGGGTATGTGCTATTTAATATGCAGATTAATATGCTAATTAGGCACACCGTTTTTGTTTTTTGCTAATTGTACCTACTTCCTTAGTCAAGATGCAAAACATCATAGCTGAAATGTTAACCTAACAAAATTAGCACCGTACCACATTGCATAACAAATAAATGGGAAAAATATAATATAATCATTTTTGCAAAGGGTCTATATTGAATCAGCTACCGCTTAAAAAAGTGAACGCTGATTCATTGACCCTATGTAAGCAAAAGCTTACAATTCCGAACACCTGGAATAGCATTTTTTTTCCCAGGGAAAAAAATTGCTGGGCCGATTTTGGGAGTTTGCCATTTCCTCCACTTTGGTGCAATCTCGGAGTTGGTATATTTAAGTAGGGGGGTGTGGGGGGCAAAGCCCCCAACATTATATACTGTTTTAAGATTTTTTTTTTTTTTGTGGAACAGAGATTTAATCGCTGTTCCGAGTGTTCGGGATTGTAAGCTTTCGCTTACATAGGGTTGATGAATCAACGTTTGCTTTTTAAGCATTCACTGATTCAGTATAGACCCTTTGCAAAGAGGTTAATCAAAGGAAAATCATTTTGGTGTGAAATTTACTTATTCCCTATAAAAAAGCTCTATTAAGTTTGCAGACATTACATTGTTTAGCAATCCTTCTTTACAGTGGTAACTAAATTATGTTAAAACAGTCAAATGTTGATAATTTTTTTCAAGGCACTAGGTGTCATCCATTTTTTAAATAATTTTGCAACCATAAGGGGATTTATTGGGGCAATAAACATTCGCAACCAGTGGATTATTTTTTTGGAAGCAGCTAAATATTTGGTAGGCTTAATTTTTGACCAAAGTTATGCTTTACAGAAAAATGTACTGGCAAGCTTGCTTGACAGGATTTGATTTTATTAAGACATGTACTAGTTTTAAGACTAAGAACAATCAAGACAAATTGTACCTAGTCATGGAACATAAAGTCTGTTCTATGGGATTGACACAGATTACAAAGAAAATTTTCTGTTTTTTTTTTTTTAGGATGGCAGCATTAAAAGTGTCATTCCTGACAAGGTTACATTTTTTTCTAGGAGAGCCAGAACAGCGGGTTATGTGGGTCATAGCCACTTGCCCATCTCTTGGGAACCATGGACATTGTTTTTTTTCATGGAACACAAATATAGACATTGTAGATAAGTGTTACTTCATGATTCAGTAATATTTTGTATTGACTAATAATTGAAAAATGAAATTATGTGAGCTGAAAGTTTGTGAAAGTGCAGATGTGGTGTTATGTAATACAATGGAAGTACAGGCTATTATATTTTGGAGAAATTAAAGTAAATTAGCAACTAGATTAAAGGAACATTTTTGAAATATAAACAAATAAAATATTGATTAAATCTTTTGCAGAACTTGATATAATTTGTTTTTATTTATTTATTGGTAACCAGTTAGGTGCATTAATATAGAGACCCTTTTTTAGCCATGACCTGGGCTCACACACAATAAACAGTGCTGCACTTCAAATATGAGAGAGTGTTAGGTTTACATAGTTGCAAAACTTCATTTACAATTATACAGTTTTGTAAAGTATATTGTTATGCAATTCTCATAAATTTATAATATAAAAACATGTTTAGATTAGGTTTTCTAATTTTACATGGGTTGTAATATAATTTGGTTACAAATAAAAAACAGAAAATACAGAGATAGTTGTAGAGACTAAGAGTCAAATAGCAAAGGAAAACAGTTGAGGGGCTGTATGCAGTTTTAGACTTTTAAGTCTTTTAAAGAGTTTATCCATTATCCCTAAAGTGTTTACAAGCAACTTCACTGAAGAGTTGCTCAGAAAGAGATCTTTCATCAGCTCCAGAGTTATTCCAAAGAGTTGATGCCTATGTAACAGAGGGCTTGGATGGTGTTGTAAACAAAACTGGTGATGTATTAGAGTGGGATCAGTCTCCAGAACAACAAGAAAAGGACAAAGGGACTAATGTTTCTGTTGAATATAATATCAAGCTAAGTAGGAGCAAATGTAAAATCAGAGTGGAAAGTCTACATTACGTGGATCTAATTCTAATGTCTGAGGGTTTGAAACCTGATTGAGAAAAAAAAATCTTAGCAACTGTGTAGACCCCAAGACATTAACAACGTTTACAGGAATGTTGTAGTATTTTGCAAAATTTGTAATTAATAAGTTTGACATAACTATGCATCCAAGGAAGCTGTTGCAAAAAATTCTCTCTCAAAAATATTATTAGCCTTTTGGGAAAAAAACTTCCAAATGAAATTATAAACATCAAGGAAAATGCTGCCTTCAGTAAGAAATTAAATACTTTTCAAGAATACTTTATGTGTAAAAGCTTTAAAGATCAATCTTAAATTATAATGTATTGCACTACTAACAGCTTTATTACATATCAAAAGTGCAAACAAATGCTGTGTACTTTATAAACTTGTAGACAAACATACTCATAGTACATTAATACTGTAGTTGTATATAGAATGCATATAGTACAATACATATATTATGTGCCATATAAAATGTGCAATTAAGTCTTTTACTCTAGCAGATAATTGTCATTGATTTCTATAACTATATGTAAATTATGCACTCTTTTAACTAGTATGAATTGTTAATGAAAGTATAGCCGGTAGTCACAGAAAAGTTATTTAATATACAGTGCAAATTTGTGCAAGACTTGGACACATGCAGACTGGTACAAAATGCTAGCATTTTACAATCTGTAGCTATAGTACAGTGAAGTAACACAAATGCACAACAATATATATATGCAAACAACTGCAAAATGGTACTGAAATGAAACTGGGTATGGAAACTAGTTTCTAATGATGTGCAAATGGAAGCAAGGTGAAAATAGTTAAGATTCATAATTGTATGTTGAGGACATTGTGTATCAGTGTATGCCTGACTGTAAAAGGGAAGAACACCAAAAATATCAGAGCTGTAAATAATGAAAATATTAGGAGTAGTAGCATTGTTCATGTAGCCACATACTTTAGGTATTAGCTCTGCTGTTTCTCATTGGTAAGTGTGAAGTGGCATCTGGCACCAAAGGAAATGTTATCTTCATACAATGACATACATAATTTAACCAGTCAGGAGATAGTCGATCACTTTAGAGGAACTTAGAATATTGTGCAGGCCTTGCTGGCATGTCACCAACACACACATAATCTGTAGGAATGCATAGCTTTTTTATAATTGTGGAGACCAGTTGTTTCTATTTTAGCTACAGGGACCTTTCAGAGACCAGCAGGGGACAAACTGAGTATTTCACAGGCCTCAACCTCTAGAATACTCAACAATTTCCTTGATATAATGTTTACACATGTAGAGGATAATATATAGTTCCCCAACACACCATAAGGGACACCTAACACTATTCTTGTCTTCTATGACTTCACCCACCTCAGTGGGGTACTAGGTGCCATACAATGCACACATGTAGCAATAAAGGCTCCACCTGTCCCGCAGTCACAAATGTTAGTAAACAGGAAGGGCTACCATTCTGTATGCTGGGAGGTAGTGTATGATGCATATGGGAACAAACCCAATGTGCCTGCACAACATCCAGGCAGCTTCCATTATTCACATATTTGACAAGTATCTTGGCTATTGTTACATCCTGCATAACAGCATTCCAAAGGGCTACCTAGTTGATAAATCCAAGCACTGTGGTGAATGTTAACATAAACAGCTACATGCATAGTGTGTCCAAATGTAATAATCTCCACATATTGCTACTTTATTGCACATGATGCTGAATACTTCCTGGAACCCTGGCTTATGACACCAGTATGGAACTTACAAGGCATAGCTGAACTTCAGTATAACACTATACATGGGGTAAAAGCAGAAGCATTATAGATATATGTCCTGCTTCTTCAAAACTCAGTGGAAGGCACTCCACGATGACCCTGCCACAGTCTGCAGGATGCTCCTAGTGGGTTACATACTACTGAATGTGCTGGTGAGGAGACAAGGTGGAGAGCCCAACTGTACTAGTATGGTCATACCATGCATACAGACATGACCAGCAGGGAAGTTGCGTCAGCTTCAATGTCCAACAAAAGTGTGACAGAATAGCAGCAACTGGCAGCATCATGACCATCCCTCACATAGTAATAGGTACAGCACATGGCAGTGCAGGCAAAATGGCAATGCCCAGCCCAGATCGTTGGACCTTGATGAGCCCACTGTGAGATACAGTGTCACAAATAAGAAAATTGATTCATGCAGTGTTATAATCAGGCTATACTAGTCAGTGCATGGTTGATCTGTGCTATGGATCAGACATTCTCACATACACTACACAAGAGTGAAGGTAGAGTGAGTCACAGTCATCACCATGTGCACAGTTGGCTAGCAACACAGTGGCCTATACATACACACTGCATAGAGGCAAAATGTCATAGCAGGTGGAGACAGAGGTCTTAAGGTGATGGGTACTCTGAGGTGGGGGTGCCACTACATAACCATGACTTATGACACCTCCACTAGCTTGCCGCATTGGGAACTTTGATCACTGCTAGCAGAGACAGTGTGCAGTTGTGGGATCATAACCTGAATGAAGTCATCTAATAATGACTCTTTCCAATGATGGATATGTATTGTGACCACTCACTACAGGGGTGACATGTTGTTATACATTTTCAGATGAGGATGAGGACTATGTACCTAGAAATGCCCCCCCCCTCAAGGCCACCTCTAGTACCCTTACCCTAATCTTGGATAGCATTACTAGTGAGGGAAGTGATGACAGCTCAGGCAGTTTTCCATACTGAAGTAGTGTGGCCACCATACACCTGATAAGACCAGTCAGTACTGTGTCCCTGGACTCCTTGCCCCTATAGATGCCACAAAACACAGCAGTCAGCCTCATGTTAGACTCTGTTTAAACAAACTGTGCCTGATTGATAGTCTAGCACATCTGTTAATTGATCCTGACTGCTTCTCATATGTTAGCGCCAAGTTGTGACACATGAAAGGATTGTACAGACCTGTCAGGCTGTTCACTGTGAGTATACCCAGAATGATGCAGTACACACATCTGCTTCTGTAGCTTCAGGAGAAACACCATTGGTGCACAGAGCCCACCCCCACTGGGGACTATACATTCTCAGGATCAACTGTGGGTAGGACCATACCTTCATCATATATTGTGGATGGATTTTTACCCAGGGTGGTGACAGACAGTGACACTCTGCCATCAGACTGTGGCTCTTGTATTATCATAATTCACTCATGCATGTATAACAGTGGACTGTTGTCCTACCCCTGCCTCTACTGATGTCACCATATCAGTGCTCTGTCCTATAAATGCACAACCAAGGACATATCAGAGTGAGCATGAGTACTTATGGCAAAACCACATCTCACACTTAGGAGTCCATGCAAGATATACAGTGGATATAAAAAGTGTACACACCCCTGTAAAATGCCAGATTTGTGTGATATAAAAGAATGAGACCACAATAAATCATTTCAAAACTTTTTCCACCTTTAATGTGACATATAACCTGTACAATTCAATTGAAAAACAAACAAATCTGTTAGGGGAAAAATATAAAAAATAAAAAATGTACAATAAGCTGGTAGCATAAATGTGCACACCCTTAAACTAATACTTTGTTGAAGCACATTTTGATTTAATTACAACATTCAGTCTACTTGGGTAGGAGTCTATCAGCATGGCACATCTTGACATTGCAATATTGCCCACTCTTCCTTGCAAAAGTGTTCCAAATCTGTCAGATTGCGAGGGCATCTCTTGTGCACAGCCCTCTTCAGGTCACCCCACAGATATTCTATTGGATTTAGGTCCGGGCTCTGGCTGTGCCATTCCAAAACTTTAATTTTCTTCTGGTGAAGCCATTCTTTTGTTTATTTGGATGTATGCTTGGGGTCATTGTCGTGTTGAAAGGTGAAATTCCTCTTCATCTTCAGCTTTCTAGCAGACACCTGAAGATTTTGGGCCAAAAGTGACTGGTATTTGGAACTGTTCATAATTCTGTTCACCTTGACTAAAGCCACAGTTCCAGCTGAAGGAAAGCAACCCCAAAGCATGATACTGCCACCATCATGCTTCACCGTGGGGATGGTGTTCTTTTGGTGATGGGAAGTGTTGTTTTTGTGCCAAACGTACCTTTTGGAATTGTGGCCAAAAACCTTGGTCTCATCAGACCATAACACATTTTCCCATATGCTTTTGGGAGACTTGGTGTATTGTTTTGCAAACTTTAGCCAGGCCTGGATGTTTTTCTGGTTAAGAAAAGACTTCTGTCTTACAACCCTACCCCATAGCCCAGACATGGAGAATACAGAAGATTGTTGTCACATGTAGTACACAACTAGTACTTGCCAGAAATTCCTGCAGCTCCTCCAGTGTTGTTGTAGGTCTCTAGGCAGAATCCCTGACCAGTTTTCATCTTGTCTTTTCATCAATTTTGGAGGGACGTCCAGTTCTTTGCAACGTCACTGTTGTCCCATATTTTCCCCACTTTTTGATGTCTGTCTTCACTGTATTCCATGGTATATCCAATGCTATGGAAATTTTTTGTACCCTTCTACTGACTGATACCTTTGATGCTTTGTAAGCTCTCTGTGAACCATGGCTTTTGCTGTAGCAGGCAAATGAGTAAATATCCTACTAGGACAGCTGAAATTTATTTGAGGTTAATCAGAGTCTCTTTAATTGATGGCAGGTGTGTAGCCAAGAAGACTGAATGCTTTAACAAAACACAGGCAACTTAAGCAGTTTTTAGCTTGCAATTTATATTCACAGTGTTATTGCTTGGTAATCTACTGAACTTTGTACTAACATGGTGCATCCTCCATAGTGATCCACTGAGATATGTGATGGTAGGTCCATCTTCATTATAGTCTCTAGTCCTCTAGGGATGATCTCAGAAACATTGCCTCTTCAGAAGCATTAAAGATTTCTCTGGCTCTGTTAGCCTGGTGCTCCTGGTGTCCCACCAGCTAACCTTTCACCTGCTATGGAACATGTCTTTGCTTTGACATAGGATAGTACATGGTACATTGGTAACATGTTTATGACACTGCCATAATGTGTATCTGGGGTGTCCCATGCCATTTATGTCACAGTGGTCTGTGACATAAATGTCATGTGGTCTCTCATGGCATTTATATCAAAGACCATTGTCTGCCACACCTGATCCCACAAGGGCTGGTCAGTCTTCCTCTTCTCCCAAAGGTTCCATTTATATGTACTAAGTGCTTATCATAGGATGTCATTTTCATCAGGGCTGAAATTGTCTAGCCTCTGCTCTCCACCTTATCCTCTGATTGAGCCAACACCTGTGAGCGCATTATGCAGAACTATTGACTATACACTACTGGAATTGTAAAGATAGCTATAGTCAAAGGGGCAACCTAGGCATACTATACTATATTTAAAGAGACAGCTAAGGGGTATTCCATACGATGGAAGGACAAATACAAGAATGCCTATTCCAATTAAGCTTGCTTATGCATTAGAAAACATGCACTCACATCAATTCTCATCTAATTTTTGGGACCAATATGTGTGTAGAGTGGAAGGCAGTCATCACTGTTACCAACATTAGGGAGTCTCTTTGGAAAATGCCAGTAATATAGTCCTACTCTATTACAGTGAGAGGAGAGATGTAAGTGTAGGCATAGGACTGCTGTACTCACCGCTACCACAGGCTACCATATAGATTACATATGTCATGTACGAGCCATAGCTAGTTGAGCTAGTGCCCAGTGCAGTTCCCTGATTTGGCAGCCCTGAGGAAAAAAAATGTTCTCTTTCAAGCTGATGTGAAAAAAAAGGTTCTTTAAACTGTAACAAACCACTTGCTACAAATGTAACAAGCAGTATGCTGTAGTGAAATGCCACCTACAGAGTGCTGAACACTTCAGCACTGAATGCAAAAACAATATTAGCATTCAGAAACTGAATATCAATACTGACGATTGTGACTCCTGAATCTTGTGCCCAAGGCAACTGCCTCCTTTGCTATACCCTATCTATACCTCTGGGACATGCCCTTACCATAAGTAAGAACAGAAATGTATACAGGGAAAGCTTGCAGTGATATTGTGAACTACCCTGTTGCCCACATAATTTGTGTACAACATAGACATTCACGCATAATATTCATTTTGCTAGCCTTTTGTAATATGAGTTTCCATTCAAGAGTGCACATCCTTAGGAAAGTAGACAAATACAGATTCCCCACACTTGCAGAGTACTGTTTACCTCCTCACACCTGCCTCTGGGTTCAGAAAGTACTGTTATTCTTCCTAATATTGCTGTCCATATATCCAGCATAGATTTCTAGATCTGCATGGTGTAGTAAGCAAAATGGAAGTGTGCATCAAAAACAATGCAATTTAGTACCTGTTTGATTGATACCTTGACATATTATGTCAGGTTGCATGAATATATATGAATCACTTTATTTTGTTGCTATGCATCTGTGACTTTAAGAGCAGCTTGTTGCCAACATTTACCACTGACAGCTCATGGCTATGAGCTTGTGCTGGAGACTTGCATAGATATGCATATTATGCTGCTTTGCAGCTATATTCTGCACTACCCTTGATGCAGAAATCACACTATGAATGTGAAACATGGGCTACCATTTTTCTTCTTTTGAAAGTGACATTTCATGAGGAAATTTGGGAGAGAATGGCAGCTTCTGCTAGTGCCCACTAGACAACACCTACAAGGTATGTTAAGGTGAGCAAGACTATTTTCTGTCAACTTCGTGGTCAGGTCAGGTAGCACCTACTGAGCCCCTGTGATGGTGCCTTTAGAACACAGACATCTGCTATTACCTGACTGATATATTAACTTCAGTCATGAGCGTTACCAGGATAGGAAAACCATGGAGGCATTGGAGTAATTACCTGTGGTGAAGCAACACTGGTGATTTATATATACAGGAAGTGAATGTTAGGCAACATCACCTGGAATGGTATTGTATGTGGATAACACATTCATTTATTAACGTTTGTTTTATGTTTGGAATTCTTCTTGTATTGGCAGGCATTTGTCAAGGTTAGCTTAAGAAATATGTGTGTGCTTAGGAAATGTATCTATGCTTGTGTAGATTGAAGGCATATGGAGGTGGTGGTGACATTTAATGAAAAATGCAACCATATTTAATGTGGGTTTCTGCAAGGACCTGCTATGGAGTATGATTATGTTGTGCCATCTCACAGTGCCTGCATACTATCTGGTGTGCCCCCATATGTAACTGTGTCATTTTCTGTGTGAGAATGTTAATGTTAACATATGCACAAGGGACACACAGATGCCTGCTGCCAGTAATGCAGCTAAGAGGATATAAGTATGGAACTGTGATTTATATCTGTTTTTCTGCCCTCTTACATTATATTTGTCACACCTCTGTGATGTTCCCTTACTCTTTCAGCATGAGCAGAACAGGAGCAGGAGGATGGAGAGGCTAGTGGCCAGCCACAGTTAGTTCTACTCACAAGTGCTGGGGTGTGTTGTATATTCGGTTCACTTACACTTATTACAAACTTCCCATTATGTCTTTTACTGTAGGCCAGATGATAGATTTGTCCAGCAGGTACCTCAACTATAGTCCATTTCTAATGAGGTTGTTGCTGAAGAGCATGAGTGCAACACGTCTGGGAATGCCTCACCCAAAGGGAGTCTGGGCCCTGAACCATCACCTGACATTGACCAGCTTTAGGTGGAACAAGTGGTGGAGGCCGCAATGAAGAGAGAGCAGTTGGCATGTGTATAGCCCCAGTGGAGAGCTTCCTGGGAAAATTAGCAAATTCACTCACCTTGATGGTCACTACCTCTGGGCTATGAAGAGAGGATGTGGCAGATACAATCAGCCACCCTGATGCATCTTCTGGTAACAATGTCCCTCTAGACCATGGTGGAAGAAAGTATACTGCTGCTCATACCTCAACCTATCCCCAGACATGTTTGCCCTTTCCTCTGGTGCAACATGCCATACTAGGTGCCTTGTCCAACCTTCCCCACCACCATTTGTCTGCACTCTGTTTGCCTCAGTCAACCCCTTATTTCCTCATTATTCTTTGTACACTTCCACACATATTTGTGCTGTTTTCTGTATGTCCACCTACCCCTGCACAATGTCCTCTCCTTTTCTTACTCTGCTTTCCATTTCACCACCCCCTTTTTTCCTTCAGTTTGTATAAAGCAGAAATAGGGCCTTAGCCTCACTAAAAAAAAATACTACCATACCTTTTCCTTCTTGCACACTTCTATGTGTTGTCTTTCCATGCATCCTTCTGCTTCCATTCTTCCCCATTTTCCTACTTTCCTAAATGCCCCTTTCATCCTCTTTTATGCATCTGACAGGTGTCCATATGTATGGACACCATATCATATCTAAACAGCTACAAATACTATATGGCTATATAGCTTTATGCAATGCATTATGCCATTCTGCCTACGGATAAAGTAGTATGCACAGCCTAGCTACTACATGTACTACCATATTTCTGAGTTGCATCAGTCTGCAACTTCATGTTTTCAATTCTCACAAGATCCATAGAAATGGTGAGTGGCAGTTCTATGGATTGCGTCTTGTGCTTATGTGTTTGAGTTTTGCTGCAAGGATGTTTCCACTTGCATATTTTCATTGTGCAGATGTGTCTACTTTCTTAGTTACTGCATTGTTCATTTATGTTCTCTGGAGAGCATCTAAATGCAAAATAGCACTGCTTGTCTTACTTTGGATATTTAATTACTCCCTGCATCACCACACATTTCCACCTAGCTATACAAGCTTTGCACAACAGTACAGCTCATTTGTAGGTATCTCAGTCTCTGCCTTTAATTACCTGTGGGTTTGGGCTGAAAAAGGGCCCAAAGTCCAGTTTCCCTACCTATTTAACAATTATGATAAATAACTAAATAAATAATTGTAGCCTGGGAATGGAGCTATGAAAAGGCAAATATTTTTGAAATTCTTAAGAAACTAATTATACATGCTCTAAGAATAAAACACATGCAATGTGAATGACCTGGTTCCAGCATTTGGAGCAGTGATTCTATAAGGAAATAGACCAATTGCCTATAAGTTAAGAGCATTTACAGATGCACCAAGTAGATATGTCTAAACAGAAAATAAACTCCTTGTGATGTGTGCTTACAGTAGTACATTGCAATCTGTATCCTCCTCTACCACCATCCAATTCTCTCCAACCCTATCTCATCATGGTTTGCTCTTTGCTAAGCACATTCTAATTTTCTTCCCATTCAGCTTTCTCTCTTCTCTTTCTTCTACTCCCTCCCCCTAAATCTCTGCTCTGTATATACGTGTATAGAGAAGAATTTGGAGTTTATAAAGCATTCTATTTGTAAATAGATTCATTACTTTGCAAACTGTTTTCATATTGCCACATACTTGAATTTTTCTTACATTAAATGATCAGTATCAGTGGCTCTTGCACTGTATATGATACTTAACTTTAAATCACATTTATATTCTCTGTGATTCATTTACCTGAATCAGTTTAATGTTCTAGGAATTCATTTATACTGAACTGCATATATGTACTATTCGGTAATCTCCAGACTGAGCCTGTAAAGTAATTTGTCAACCTGCGGCCCTCAGAGCTCTTCCATGTGGCCCATGACCTTTAACTGCAACTTCAGTGTACGCATTTGCCAAAACACTTTTTTCATTTGGTTTTCGCAACAGTGCCCATTAACCGCAACTTTGATATGTGCATGCGCCAAAGCACCTTTCCCGTTTTGTTTTGTTTTTTTGCACTGAAGTAGGATCTATGTGTTTGCGCCACTATGTTATTTCATGCCGAAGAATCAGTGAGTGTGTGTGTGTTAGCGCTGAAGAGGGATTTGTATTTGCCATCATTCCCTTTGAAAGGGACAGCACCTAACTGTATTAATAGGTAAGTGCGGAATGAGTGAGTGCATGCATGAAAGCAAAATGTTTGTGTGCCTGAAAGTAGAAGAAGAGAGTGTGTGTGTGTGTGTGTGTGTGTGTGTGTGTGTGTGTGTGTGTGTGTGTGTGTGTGTGTGTGTGTGTGTGTGTGTGTGTGTGTGTGTGAGAGAGAGAGAGACAGAGAGCGTTGTACTGAGTTAACGTACCCGTCAACTGTACGGATTTTCGAAGAATGTCTGGTATCTCACCTGAGCTCACAAAGAGTGGGGAAGAAATGGGTGGCAATCAGCCAACTAAGTCTTTAAGTGCAGAAGGCTGTATTGTTTGTCAGAACATCATGTTATAATTCCCTGAAAATGTTAATAAATCAAAGGGATTGACATATGGAATATTTGGCATGCTTAAAGTCCAGTTGCTGCATTATAAACAGTTTCCATTATAGTTGGTGGTATGACTTTTGCTCAGAGGAATGCAGTACATCAGAATATAGTTATTTTATGATAATATTGCTT
Organism: Protopterus annectens; assembly: GCF_019279795.1. Classification (NCBI taxonomy): domain Eukaryota; kingdom Metazoa; phylum Chordata; order Ceratodontiformes; family Protopteridae; genus Protopterus; species Protopterus annectens. The sequence continues at coordinate 587,514,599 of NC_056741.1, forward strand.
CAGAAATAAAAACCAAGCTTATTTTTCTTAAGGGAGTTTTATATTGGTGGATTTATGCTTTTTCTTCCAACCAAATTTAGACTTAAGCAGTAACCCACACTACATGAAGATACAATTGTGTATGTGTCTTTGTGTCTGAAATCTCCAACAGAAAGTACATTCTGGAGTGAGAGTTCTGATATATTTTCCTGTAAAATTTGTTAGAAAATTTCAAGAGAGTCAGAAATTTGGTCCTGTATGACTAAGTACTGCTAATATTACTACATACATATTGGTTACTGTTTTTTTTTTTCATATTCATTTCATAATTTTCAGGTGGACAACTAAGTATATCTCAGAATCCTATCATTAGGGTGTCCTCTGAAATCATATCTAAAATAATAGCTGTTCCTCAGACTATATGATTTTTACTGTAATTTTAAAAGTATAGCGTACAGTTATTTTACTTGTTTGGGAAGACATTTACATATTTGAGAATATGCAGCCTTTTTTTCTAGATTCTGTTAGCTCATGCAGTGGGGTCTATAAAGCTGAATATTCTCTGGTTTGTCCTGATAATTTTATAATGATACCAGGAAGAGTGATGCAGGGATATGGTGATAAGATATTGATAGACTACCTCTGTAAAACATTCAGTTTAAAAAAAAGTCTTACCAATGACAAATACCTTGTTCTTCTGTAACATTGGGCCTAAAAAGAAGATGCATTTCTGTACAGAAGTGAATACTATAGTATAAAAATTGTCATTTAATTTTGTTTTATAATTAAAATTCAAAATGCACTTTTCCTTTGCCTTTGGAACTGAGAGCACAGACTATGAGTTCTATTATAGGTAATTATTCCAGTACCATGCCTTGAAAATGTTCTGGGACTATAGTTAACTTTTTGGAAATATAGCCATTTATGTACAGGAAGTAGAACTGGCCAAACAGAAAGCAGTTAGTATTTGGAGGTTTAAAGATAATTGATTCCACGTCATATTCTTGTGATAATGACACCGATACCCTTTACTATGCTCAGACAAATAAATACCAATCCAGATCTATTGAGTTTTACTGATCACTCTGGTCTTCATACTATTTAACAAATCTGCATCTTAGAGCAGACACCATGATTGCAAAGAATGGCAATATGGAAAATCTTTGTTATATACATACTTTTTGGGCATCTACTGCTGACTTTAGATCCGCAGTATTTCCCATACCTCTGACATACTTAATGATGCCCACAATGTTGGAAGCTTACCTTGGATTTGTCCCATCCACAATGAGTGTGTCCCTCCAAATGAGAAGGTTTCTCAGCCCAAGGGGCTAGTAACATCCAAGTTCAAACAGTGGACAGGGCATGCACAGGAGCAATAATTGTCCAGCTGAGTTTTTCTTTGTGTCCCTATTTACCACTGGTATACTTGTATGCTATACATCACATGGAGGTTGCACAGGGGTGCCATGGGGAGCCACCTCCTCATATAATGATATGCCCTGTATTATGCCCAGCCATCTAGCAACTTGATTGATGACTGTTATCATAGCTATAGCATCACCACCAGGACTTGTGTCCTGTGTGTGCCCTTGAACATGTTCTCACATTCTGCTCCCTCCTCTCTCCAAAACGTGAGTAGCCTTTTACTTCATCATTCCTCTTCCCACATCATTGGCTCCTCCAGCACCTGGGCTGACAATCTACCTAGGCTGTCTGTGTCTCAGTCAGAGCTTCTTCCCTATGTGCCATAAAAAGCTTTAAGAAATCAACAATATATATATATTAACTAAGATGTTAGAGTTAACTGTTAGATTAAGAATTAGAATTATAAGGCAAATATTAGGCATTTATTACATTTATTCATTGTTTGAATGCACCTACAGTACAGCCAGGAGGTCAACTTTAGTCACCTGCTGCAGTGAAAGAGTTAACTATATGATATATTTTATATGCAGCCCCAAGACAGTTTCTGTTCACTCAATGCAGCCCCAGCAAGCCAAAAGGTTGGACACCCCTGCTGTAAAGGTTCAGGTGGATCAAAGCTCTATCCCAGTTAACAACTTAAAATAAATGGAATAAATAAACTGTTAACAGCAATGTATGCATGGGAGAAATTCTCTGAATGTGTTTATGGCAAAGACGTTCGGCTGGAAACAGATTACAAACTTTTGCCAAGTATATTCAGAAATTTCATCTGTGAATTTGCAGACAATGCTGCTTAAAATGCAGACGTATGATCTGGAACTGGTATACAGACCAGACAAAGGAGCGACACATAGCAGATGTTGCACAGAGGATATTTACAAGAGAAGTATGATGAATAGCCATTGTGGTGCATCTATACAAAGGTGGTCCTACAACTGACTCTGGGAACTACAGACCACCTAGTATTCTCAGCATTATTTGCAAAGGCATTGAACTTATTATAATATAACTTGTAATTGATTAAAATGACAGTCTTTAGTCCTTCAGTGCAAACTGGTTTGTCTTTATAAGGAGTCGGAGCTGTCTACTGAATCTGGTGGACTTTTTTGAGGGGATGACCAAAGCACTGGATAATAGCCAGTTGGTGCACACTGACTACCTGGATGTAAGCTAAGCCCTTTGACACTATCCCACACTCTTTTATTATTGAAAAGCTCACCCATCTGACTATTAACTCCTATATAGCTCACTGGAGGGTTGGTGGTACACTTTCCTCTAAAAGACATGCACTAGTAGGGTCCCACAGGGCATCATAATGGCTCCCCTCCTCTTTAGAATATACTTCTTTGATGACAAATCTGATTTCAAAGGTCCATGTTTGACTATGTTTGCTGATGTCTGCAAACCAACTGCTGTCATTAACTTTCCATTTGATACCCGTAGCCTACAAAAGGGTCTAAACTGCACTAGTACCTGGTGTTATGACCATGCACTCAAGCTCAGAGCTAAAGCTGTATAGCACTTTTTGGTGTTATGATCATGCACTCAAGCTCAATGCTAAAGTTGTATAGTACTTTTTGGTGTTATGACTATGCACTCAATCTCAGTGCTAAAGCTGTACAGTACTTTTTGGAAAAAGAAACCCGCCTGCATTTATCATATAAAAGATACCCTCTGAAAGCTGATGCCATTATTAGAAACCTAGGCACATTTGTAGACAGTGAACTCTCATTTGTCCACCATGTATCAGCTGTTGTTATGACCCACATAATTGCTAAGGCCATATCATCCAGATCAAAGGGAGATATCATCCCACATACTCATCCCTAATCAGGTTCATAAGACAATATAATATTTCCTTTGGTAGGTACCTCTCTAAACACATTACCTCACTAGAAATCCCACAAAATAAAATCTCAGGTAGGAGCTCCCCAAGCTACACAGATTGACTAACAGTGAAGTGTTTTTACTTCCTTTCCTATAGGTTCTTGCCCAGCAGTTCTGCTTGACTATCAAGGCTGTGAAATGCCTAATTATGCTTAATCTCTTACATCTCCAAAAAAAAATGCAAATACCATCAATACCAACTCTAGGAACAAGAAAGTACATAACATTTTAAACAGAACCTGCTTAGATTCATAGATTGTGACCAGAATAATGACCTGGGGGACTTTTCTAAACCTAACCAAGTTTTACTAAAAGAATAATCACATCCTGTATCAAGAGAGGACACTAGGGCAAGGCATTTATAAGCTACCTCTCTTCATAAGGCACATGGGTGCTAGGTCCTGTGTAAAATTCCATTTCTCATCTACTGGTCTAGGTTGCACTTAAATTGAGTAATAGACAAAATCAACCAGTTCCATAGGAGGGGTCAGTCTCTGGAACACATATCTGTTTCTCCAGTGTGTTCCATTTAAGTCACAGACAAAATTCAGTTCATTAGACCTTGGATTTCTTGTACTGTTTAACTTATGAATATGGAGGGGATTCATAAATGTGTGTTTGTGGATGCATTGTAAACCAGGTATAAATCACCCCTCTGCAATTTATAGGAGACTGAGTAGAGAGAAAGAGCTTTAAGGCTCTCTGCATAAAGTAGGTTTGTTACTCCTTGCATTCTTTTTGTAAGGAACCTCTAAGGTCACTCTAGTTGCTGCATATGCCTGCTCAGGTACTAAAGGAAGAGTACAATGGGATAATGACCTCTATGGACCTAGATGCCATGCCCTTACTTATAAGCTGTGCAACATAAAGGAATTTCCTCACCACTGTGGTCATGTGGTGGTTGAAGGTAAGACTACTGTCTATGTGTGTACCCAGATCCTTGACCACTGGGTCAACTCTTAGGGGCATATTATCAACATGATAATTAGCCAGTTTGGTTTTCTTCCCAAAGAAAAGCTGTTGACACAATAGCTATCGTTTTCCTAGCTATGGAATAAGCTCCTACATCAAATAAAGTAGCTCCCTATCTCTCCTAATATTAACTTGTATGAATGTAATGGGAAATTCATCCCTAGGTTGGGTACTCAGGCCCTTACAGTTAAAGGGAAAAAAGGTGGTGGGATTTATATTGGCTAGGCTCCTAATGGTCTACTGGACTGATTATCTACAACTGACTTATCAACTTATGATCCTATCAACTCCTAGAAGAAAAAAAGTATGTTCATCATCATTTCAACCCAAGGTACAACATCAGTGGCATTGACATGCACTAACTTCAGCAGGGTGAGCTTTTGTAGAGAAGCAAACTGCCCCAATAATCTGCTATTATATTTAACAAATATTTAGACAGATAATAAATCCCCCATCTGATGTTTGCTTTGCCATATCTACATGGAATGGGACTGGTGTGACACATTCTGACTTCTACTGTGGGAAACTAACAGATGCACAATCTTTTTCTTTTTTTTTTTTGGCTCCATCTCTGACATAAAGAAAGGTACTCTGATGTACTCACTGCTTGAGCAGTGTTTCTTACCTAACAGATTATTGAAACCTTTCTCACCTGCCTCCAGACTCACATATGAGTGGACTGTCTGTTCTCATTGTCTCAGAACCAGCTCCTTTCCTAGGACAGAACAATGTTATGTGTCTATTCTTTCAGTATGTTATCCCTGAAATAAGGAACATTTTCCTGAAGTCCTCCCTTTCCTATACAGCCAAAGGGTCTTCATCATTTTCTCTCTCATTCCACCCAGCTTTCCTAATAAGGAACCACCATCAATCCAATCCAGCAAAATTTCCTGGTTCAAGTGTTTCTGTGTTACAATACTTATCTGAACCATGCTGATAAGTAAATGTAGTACAGTTCTTTTAGGTTTAAAACATATGATGAAACAAGTAACCTTATGACTTTAGATCCACAAGGGTTTTTCTCTGATGGCAAAGTGAAAATAAACATTTTATTTAATTTTGTTAAATGGATAAAGCCCTCTGAGGCAAAGGCTCTATTACATGGCTGACCTGGGGAAAAAAGCTCTACAGTGCCAGCCTGGAGACATTTTTCTAGTGCTAGGAATAAAATAAACTAGCATATGTCTACTAAGTGGAAGAAAACATGAATGCCAGAGAAAAAACAAGCATAATTGCAGAGAACATCTAAGGACACAAAAGCCAGAACAGAATCTTAGGCTCAGATAGTAGCATCTGAACTAATCATTGCACTCTGTTATTCACTGTTATTTGGCAACCTACTGCATGTAATTGTAGCAGTTAAAAGGTATTAAATCATTAGTTAAAAGGTATTAAATCATTTAGTGACAGCAATTTCATTTATTTAGTAATTAATAAAATAATGTGCTATTGTAAATTTAAGTTTTCTACAAACAACAGTTTAAAAAGATGGTATGTAATTTCATCAGTCTCAGGCTCTTAATTAACTGTCTAGCTTTTTAATTTTCCCAAAAATTTTGCTTAAAATTTTAAGCAGAAGATATATGCTTTCTTTTTTTCTCCTTATTTAGTCTATTGTAACAAATAACACAAATAAGTACAATAATTTTTCTACAAAGTCTTCTTTCAGCTTTCTCCCCAATTAAGGGTCACCACAGCAGATAACCTGTCCACTCATGATTGGCAGTGGAGTTTCACAGTGTCGAGTTGTCAGCCTGGCACCCAACCTTCCAGAAAAGGCACACACTCATGCCTAGGGCCAATTTAGAGTGTCTAATCTACCTACAGCATGTCTTTGGGATGTGGGAGGAAATCAACACCACCACAGAGAGGACATGCAGACTCTGCACAGAAGGCATCCCAGCATCGAACCGAAGAACCTCTTGCTGTGAGGCAGCAATGCTAACCGCTGCATCACCAAATTTCTTGTGATAGTCCATTATAAAGCTTGTAAAGTGAACTTAGTGTCAAATCTCCCCTAAGTGGTCAAAGAACTTTACTGCAACAATAGCTTTCCTTAAGGTATTCATTCATCTATTCATTTACTCACACATTTATTCTTTCTTTACATTTATATTTCTAGATTCATTAGTTAGCTGGATATTAGGACTGACAAATAAAGAATCTTTTGCAGCCATGGCACAGGAAGCACAAAATAATAACATAGAAAAGTAAATACAATAATAAACTCAATGTAATTGAAAATGAGATGTTATATTTTATATAGTTACTAGAGTAATATGTACTAGCAATTTCTAGAGCTGCAACAAGGCAATTACTGAAAAACAAAATATTCTTAACATGAAGTTACATTAGTAAAGCCAGTACCCTGCAAACCCCGGGATTCATGAACCTTGCGCCAGGCGCCCGCATAGCGTCGGCGTTATAAAGCCAAATATGGCCACCGAGCGATTCAGGTATGAAGGAATCCCACGTGCACTAC